>NC_060124.1:288029579-288109579 GCF_021461395.2 Schistocerca americana
TGACAGACCGCTTAAGCGCAGTCAGTTCTGGGGAGCACGGAGTGGACTGCCTTCGAACAAACCTCGCCACCTGAGGAACCGCCGAAACAATTGAGGCCTCAATCGCCGTGACAATAGTATCTACTGCTTCTTCCACTTCCTCAAGATCAAGATTGGGTCTCAAGTCAGGCGGACGGAATTCCTGTGCTAGTCGCCCCCAGTCCGTCTTCAGATAATTATATCGTACTTCCCAAACGCCAGTCTCCCCGTGGACCACAGTGTCATAGTCAAAGAATATGCAGTTGTGGTCACTAATAGTTAAATTACTAGTGACACACCAATTACTTACATGAGGCGCTGCACACAGCGTAGCTAAAGTGACATCAATATTAGAAACTGCCCCTGCCCTACCAGAAAAGGTAGGTGGGTTGCCTGGTTGATTCAGCACCACTAAGTGGGCTTCCATTATCAAATTCTCCAATTCAGAACCTCGTTCGTCCAACTCCACACTATGCCACATAGGAGACTTAGCATTTGCATCCATACAAACAATCACAGGGTGACCTTCTAAGGTTCTTAAGATCCAAGTCAACTGCTCCATGAAAATTGTAATGTGCTGCCGAAACTGACAGTATGTATTTACAATATACATATTGTGTGACAACAAGTTCAATTGAAGATCTTGGTGGAACAAGTATATGTACGAAGAGGTCGTAAATTTGCAGAACTGATATAGAATTGTAGTTTTAATCATCTTGTTAAGTACCATGATTGCACTCATGGGGTTCTCCCCAGAGAACGCCACTTGCGCAACCGCAGGAAATCCTGGGACCCGACCAGCACAGGAACCCGGTTCTTGCATAATTATTACATCCAAGTACTCTTCCTCTGAAATCTTTCTAAGCTCTCGCGTAACCGTATGGCTACCCATAGCATTAACTTGCAGCATTCTAAACCTCCACATTATCCAGGGGGATAGAATACATGCAACCGACTGGCAGGCCAAGGTTTGGACAGGTCACATACATTACGGCCATACATTTTGACCATTTCCTTGAAGATTTTCTCGAGGTCAAATTTACGACCTCTTCGTACATATACTTGTTCCACCAAGATCTTTAATTTTTCCGTTTGAGAGGGAATGTTTGCCGCCTCCAGCTGGATACAATCAACATCTTCCAAAGATGGGAATGTTATGCCATTCCCATAATCATGTGCCCTACGAACAAGTTGCCTCAATGCAACCGTTAGCAGGCCTGGTTCTTCCAATCTTGAAAGCCGCAGCAAATCCTCAAAGTCCCTATATACATTACCAGGTCCAACTGCTTTATACAAATTACCAACACTACTACCACCATCACTACCATCACAACCACCACTACTATTTACATTAAACTCAACTTCACTTGCATTAGTACTATGCACATTTTTCACAATTCTGCCACCATCAGTTCGTGTACAAGATGTGTCCACACCCTTTTCAACACCGTTCACCGACTCCTCCACCGCAGCCTCTGCCAGCCGGCATGTCAGCCGGCATGTCAGCTGGCCCAGAGCTTCGTCCAGTTCAACCTCGGCTTGGACGCAGACGTCCACCATTAGATGACTTACAGAACCGGAAGGGTCCGGAAGGTCGACCAGAGAACCTGTGGAAAGAGCTTTGCTAATAAGCTTGCCCCGCTCAGCGTCTCTTTTAACTTTGCTTGGTGATTTTTTTTTCCTTGGCACCTTAAGGGTCGCCATAGTCCGTCCTTTGAATAATTCTGTCTAGGAACATTCTATAAGTGGGGCAATCTTTAGGACCTCCACATTTCTTCCCTCTCTTTTTGCATGGTACACAAATGGGTGGACCATCCCTTTGTGCGCAATCTTCTCTTTCATGCCCAGCCTGCCCACAATTGGCACACACGGCTTGGACCTCACCACAATATTTGTTAGTGTGGTTTAAGTCTTGGCATTTCGTGCACCTAGGTACCGACAAGTAATACTTGATATTTAATGCGGAGTAACCCACATACAGTCTACCGATCCTCGTTAGAAGCTTCCAAAGGTCCGGTGATACCTCCACTACGTTATGTACGGTCAATTTGTCTCGCGGTCCTACTTTGAATCGCAATTTGAAGTGCCCATCAAACTCCTCTCTCGTCATAGACACATCAAAGTTTTGTGTATAGGTAGCATCCAGTAGGCTTTCCGCATCCATATATGTGGGTACGTCATAAAGACACATCAAAGGACGTCGCTTATGAGAGGGTTCACATTTCAGCTTCTCAGACAATTGTGAATTTCTCAGAATCTTTTCACTATCCTCTTGCGAGGCAGTTTCAACAATCAATACATTCTTTGCAGTCCTGACATTATTGATTTTAATTTTATCCCTCTTAGGATTGATACATTTTTCGAACTCAGCCTTGACTGTTCGAATGTCCTCCCCTGATTTAGGTTTAATAAACACCGTCGGTAGAGTTTTCTTTAAGTTTTGTTGAATAGTTTCTTTTGCCGACGGCGCCTTGACCACCACAGGGGTACTTGCAACCGCGGCATACGAACGCTGTCGGACCGGTTCATTTCTTAAACGTGCATTCTCTTTCTCTAACTCTAACACCCTACCTTCCAATTGTGCATGGGCCATTGCCCACCCCGCTACACAGTCCCTAATCTGGTTAATAGCGTGTTTGCTAATTTTCCCGTTTTTAACACTACTGTCCAATAATTTCAAGAACCTCACGTGCCGCTCAGCGATGCTAATACTCGCATCCGGCGACAAATCTTCGTCAAGCACTCGATCACTCTCCTGATTATCCGCCATATTGCCATTAGAGTGAAAAGAAAGGAGGCCTGTCTCTTTCCCAAGACTGGCCTCTCTGGCATGGGGGGAGGCTAAATGCAGCTCGCTCACCAGTCACGCCCCTTGACCAAGAGCTCTCTACAACTGAGCTGCTAGGTTTAGCGTGCCATGGGTACAGCGCACTAGTCCTCTTCAGTGACCGCATCATCGAAGTTTTCTCCCGCTCCCTTACCGGCGAATGCCTCCCGCATTCCGGGAGAGCGGATTCACTCCCCGTCCTTCGCCCCCTACTAGGCAGAGTTTCCACCAAAAGGCTAAAGACCCGGTCCTACTCAGGTGCCGAGCCGGTCCCCCAGACGTTCGGGGGTCTGGACCCATCTAACCTGACCGGGGACATGTCACCACGCCCCGGCTTGAGGGATCATGCCCCGGAATTCCAGGGGCAAGGCGGGTGACCTTTGCCGACTTAGGCCAGGATCCCGCCGCGACAAATGCAGCCACCGGAACCAGTGTACAAGATGTTCAGCACACCGTCGCACCCCTGCCCTTCGGTCGCCCGAAGGCTTAACAGCTGCACCGCAGGAAGGCGGGCAGGGGCACTTGGGAAGGAGAGGCTAAGATGTTAGAGTCGCATCCTTCCCCTGCTGCCTATTATCAACCATGAGCCACCCCATGCGGGTTCGGGGGTTAGAATAGGCCCGCGGTATTCCTGCCTGTCGTAAGAGGCGACTAAAAGGAGTCTCAAACGTTTCGGCCTTCTGTGATGGTCCCCTCTTGGGTTTGACCTCCTTTTATTTCCAAATTTCCGTTGTTAGTGCGTGCCATTTGGGGAAGGACACCTTACGTGGTGTTTTTCTATTGGTCCGTCATGCTCTACCATCTTGCATGTTACCTATTGTCGTGTGGGGGGGGGACTACGCCCAACATCTTCTGGGTTGTCTCCTTCTCGCCTTGTGCGCACTCTTCTTCTTAGCGCCTACGACAACTGTGGACCCTTTCAACACCTAAAATCCAGCACGGTAGCCAGTCCGTTGTGGTGGGGTCGTCATGTACCCTCTTGGTGGTAGCCCCCTGACCACGCAGGGATCGCACTGCAGATGCCAGAGCTGTTTCCTCCCCATGCATGCCAAGGAGTATGTGCCCATCTTGTCTGGGGCATGGGGACTCCAGGCAACGGGATATCGGCCAGGTACCCGTTGCTTTGGCTGGGTGGCGCCCTTTGGGAGAGCCCTCGTTCTGAGTAGGTGGCATCTGGGCGGATGTGGCGCAATGAAGCGCAATAAATCACACCAAGCTGGTGGTCGCACGGCCACCAGCGTCTCTAAGCGTGGTAGAGTAGACTTTGATGCTCCACAATATGACCCTCAGTCGTTCCCCTCGTTGGCTGCGCCATGGGAGGGACGCCGATCTAGTGCCAAGCAGGAGCCTTACGTACCGCAATACCTTGTCTGCAGCAGGACTGATGGTGACTCTTTTCTTATGACGAAGCCTCTGTTTTTTGTGGAACACCTGGAGGATAAGTTTGTGGAAATGGCGGGGTTGTCTAAAATGAGGAATGGCTCCATCCTCCTCAAGACGACCTCCCCAGCCCAGTCACGAGCGTTGCTCTTGTGCGATAAGCTGGGTGACGTCCCTGTTACCGTCACTCCCCACAGTAGCTTAAATATGGTCCAGGGGATTATTTATCATCGTGACCTCTTGTTACAATCCGATGACGAGCTGAGAGCCGACTTGGAACGACGTGGCGTCCATTTTGTCCGTCGTGTGCATAGAGGGCCTAAGGCTAACAGGGTGGCCACCGGTACCTTTATCTTGGCCTTCGAAGGTCAAGGTAATGGTTTACCGTTGCGACGTGAAGCCATACGTCCCTCCGCCGATGCGGTGCTTCCAGTGCTGGAAGTTTGGGCATATGTCCTCCCATTGCCCATCCAGCGCTACATGTCGAGATTGCGGACGCCCCTCTCATCCCGATTCTCCATGTGCGCCCCCGCCTGTATGTGTCAACTGTGGGGAGCACCACTCTCCATGCTCGCCGGATTGCCCCGTTCTTCATAAGGAGCGGAAGATCATGGAATTTAAGACCCTGGACCGGCTTACTTATCGAGAGGCAAAACTGAAATATGAAAGGTTGTATCCTGCTTCCCTTCTACCATCTTATGCTGCAGCCACGTTATCGTCGCCCACGCGAGCGACGGTTGTCGCCTCATCTGTGCCGCCTTCAGTGGGCCCTCGGGGCCATGTATCTCTGTCTGCCCCCCTCGTGCCTGGGGGCAAGCCTTCCTCTGTTGCCCACTTAGCAGTTGTGGACACACCCTCTTCTGTCGCTCCCCCCAAGCTTACTTCGGGAGTGACATCTGCTCCACAACCGGGAGGCTCGATTCCTCCCCCTCTTTCTCCGGCGGCGTTGCCTCCGCCGATTCCTCTCTCGCGGAAGGGGTCCCTCGGGGCTCTCCCTTCCTCCGTTTCTTCTCCTTCCCAGCCAGATGTCAGCTAGTGGCTGAAGGTTCCGCCACCTGCTGGTCGTAGGGCTTCTGCGTCGTCGTCAGCCTCCGACGCTCCTTCAGAGACGCTCTCCCAGCCCTCTCACCCTAAGGGCAGACGCGAGAAGAAGGAACGGAATGTGTCCAAGAAGAAGGTTTCAGCACCGCCTGCTGTACATAGTCCTGGCTCCGGGGATGAGGTGGAGATCCTCGCCTCTGCCGCGGATCTCGCCCTCACGGAACCCTTGGGGGGCCTCTCCTATGGACTCAGCTGACTCTCACCCAGTGGCGGCTGTTGGCTCTGAAGCGCTGTCTGCCTCTTAGTCGCATTCACGCCCTCCCAGTCCCTTCCTGCTTCCATTCTCCAATGGAACTGCGGCGGTTATTTCCGCCACCTGCCTGAGCTCCGGATGCTTCTGAGTGATTCCCCTGTTCTCTGCATTGCTCTGCAGGAAACTTGGTTTCCTGCACTACGGACCCCCGCCCTTCACGGTTATTGGGGATACTATAAGAACCGTGCTGCCTGTCATCGAGCGTCAGGTGGGGTTTGCCTCTTTGTTCACCACTCTGTCTGTAGTTCGCCAGTACTCCTTCAGACGCCTTTAGAGGCAGTTGCTGCCAGGGTCGAGCTCTCGCCGGCTATTACTCTTTGCTCTGTTTACATTCTTCCGGATGGGGAGCTCCCCCGACATGTCTTGGCTGCGCTGCTGGCTCAACTCCCATCACCATTGCTGCTTCTGGGCGATTTCAATGCCCACAACCCTCTATGGGGTGGGACTGTCTCTGATGACCGCGGTCGGGCCGTGGAGCATTTGTTGGCTCAGCTCGACCTTAGCCTCTTGAACACCGGTGCTCCCACGCATTTCAGTGTTGCCCATGGCTCGTTCTCGGCCATCGATCTCTCTCTTTGCAGCCCCGGACTTGTCCCATCCCTCCACTGGAGGGTGCACCCTGACCTGTGCGGTAGTGACCATTTTCCCATCTATTTGTCACTACCCCAGAGTCGTTCTTCTGGGCGCCTGCCCCGCTGGGCTCTTCACAGGGCAGACTGGCCGGCTTTTACTTCTGCTGCTGCCATTGAGTCTCCCCCACAGGGTGACATTGACGAGGTGGTCCGTGTTTTAACCACATCCATCATTTCAGCGGCCGAGGCTGCCATCCCCCGATCTTCTGGCCTCCCTCGGAGGAAGGCTGTACCCTGGTGGTCGCCGGAGATTGCTGAGGCTATTCGCGACCGTCGGCGGGCTCTCCAGCGTCATAGGCGGCACCCGTCTCTCGAGACCCTCGTCGCCTTTAAGAGGCTCCATGCCTTGGCCCGTCGTCTTATTGCACGGCGTAAGCAGGAGTGCTGGGAGAGGTATGTCTCATCCTTGGGCTCCCATGTCTCCCCCTCACTCGTGTGGTCCCGGATCCGGCGGATTTATGGATACCAGACCCCTACGGGTGTCCCTGGGCTCTCCTTGGACGGCGCTGTCTGCACGGACGCTGCCGCCATTGCTGAACGGCTTGCCACGCACTTTGCTCAGAGCTCTGCGACTGCCTCCTATCCCCCCGCCTTTCGCTCTCTAAAGGAGCGAGCCGAGCGGACGCCGTTCTCATTCCACACGCGTCGTTCTGAAACATACAATGCTCCTTTCAGCGAGAGGGAATTCCTCGCTGCCCTCGCCGATTGCCGTGATAGAGCACCAGGCCCAGACTGCATCCACGCGCAGATACTGAAGCATCTCTCCAGGGACTGCCAGAGACACATTCTCGCGATATTTAATCGCATTTGGAGCGAAGGCGTGTTCCCGTCGCAATGGCGAGAGGGTGTTATTGTCCCCATCTTGAAGCCCGGTGCGGACCCACTGGCAGTGGACAGCTATCGTCCCATTACCCTCGCCAAAGGGGCGAATCGACTACTCCAGATATACCGCCGGGCAGCCAGCCAGGACACCGGGGCTCTGCCCAACAGACGCGAACCGAGACCCGCGGAAGGACAGGCTGCGCACCCGGGCCGTAGGCCGGCACCCAGCGAGTCGCGACGTCCTACTAGGGGAGAAGTGCAGCCCACCGCACACCGGAACGGCCCCACCCCGCCGCGAGTGGAAAGGCATCCGGACACGACCCCGCCGCGGATTGCTCCGCGCGGGCGGCCGGCCCCATCTGCCGAGGGTGGAGGACAGTGGCCGGATGGGCGTGAATCTCACCCGATCGACCTTTCGGACTTCTCACGTTTACCCCAGAACGGTTTCACGTACTTTTGAACTCTCTCTTCAAAGTTATTTTCAACTTTCCCTCACGGTACTTGTTCGCTATCGGTCTCGTGGTCATATTTAGTCTCAGATGGAGTTTACCACCCACTTGGAGCTGCACTCTCAAGCAACCCGACTCGAAGGAGAGGTCCCGCCGACGCTCGCACCGGCCGCTACGGGCCTGGCACCCTCTACGGGCCGTGGCCTCATTCAAGTTGGACTTGGGCTCGGCGCGAGGCGTCGGGGTAGTGGACCCTCCCAAACACCACATGCCACGACAGGCGGCAGCCTGCGGGGTTCGGTGCTGGACTCTTCCCTGTTCGCTCGCCGCTACTGGGGGAATCCTTGTTAGTTTCTTTTCCTCCACTTAGTAATATGCTTAAATTCAGCGGGTAGTCTCGCCTGCTCTGAGGTCGTTGTACGAGGTGTCGCACGCCACACCGCCAGTCGGCTGTGCACGCTACCGAGTAAGTACCGGTATGCGAACCGCCAGGCGACGGGCGCGCATCGCACGTTTAAGGAGACTCGCCCGGCCCCATAGGCGGCCACGACACTCCCAGGTCTGCAAAGCGGGGCAAACGCCGCGCGCTTCAATATACGTAGCCGACCCTCAGCCAGACGTGGCCCGGGAACGGAATCCATGGACCGCAATGTGCGTTCGAAACGTCGATGTTCATGTGTCCTGCAGTTCACATGTCGACGCGCAATTTGCTGCGTTCTTCATCGACCCACGAGCCGAGTGATCCACCGTCCTGGGTGATCTTTTCATAGTTTCCACTGTCTCTTTCAAGACAGTTGCATAGGCGGGACTGAGGCGTGTGACGGCCCCTGTTCCAGCGTTCTGTGTCCAACGGCCTCACGGCCGATGGACGTCGTACGGCTCCACACCGGAGCGGACAGGCACTCGGGTGAAAGTCATTCAAAACCGGCGCCAGGTGCCGCAGGCCACCCGCTCCAGCGCTTCAGCGCTCGTACCACACAACATTTCCGTTAGTTTTGGGACGAACGCGTGGTTCCGCACGCGGCGCACGGCTACTGCGAGCCGTACATGTAGCGTGTTGCGCGACACGACACGCACATCGAAAGACATGCAGTCTAGTCGGTAATGATCCTTCCGCAGGTTCACCTACGGAAACCTTGTTACGACTTTTACTTCCTCTAAATGATCAAGTTTGGTCATCTTTCCGGTAGCATCGGCAACGACAGAGCCAATGCCGCGTACCAGTCCGAAGACCTCACTAAATCATTCAATCGGTAGTAGCGACGGGCGGTGTGTACAAAGGGCAGGGACGTAATCAACGCGAGCTTATGGCTCTCGCTTACTGGGAATTCCTCGTTCATGGGGAACAATTGCAAGCCCCAATCCCTAGCACGAAGGAGGTTCAGCGGGTTACCCCGACCTTTCGGCCTAGGAAGACACGCTGATCCCTTCAGTGTAGCGCGCGTGTGGCCCAGAACATCTAAAGGCATCACAGACCTGTTATTGCTCAATCTCGTGCGGCTAGAAGCCGCCTGTCCCTCTAAGAAGAAAAGTAATCGCTGACAGCACGAAGGATGCCACGCAACTAGTTAGCAGGCTAGAGTCTCGTTCGTTATCGGAATTAACCAGACAAATCGCTCCACCAACTAAGAACGGCCATGCACCACCACCCACCGAATCAAGAAAGAGCTATCAATCTGTCAATCCTTCCGGTGTCCGGGCCTGGTGAGGTTTCCCGTGTTGAGTCAAATTAAGCCGGAGGCTCCACTCCTGGTGGTGCCCTTCCGTCAATTCCTTTAAGTTTCAGCTTTGCAACCATACTTCCCCCGGAACCCAAAAGCTTTGGTTTCCCGTAGGTTGCCCGCCGAGTCATCGGAGGAACTGTGGCGGATCGCTGGCTGGCATCTTTTATGGTTAGAACTAGGGCGGTATCTGATCGCCTTCGAACCTCTAACTTTCGTTCTTGATTAATGAAAACATACGTGGCAAATGCTTTCGCTTCTGTTCGTCTTGCGACGATCCAAGAATTTCACCTCTAACGTCGCAATACGAATGCCCCCGCCTGTCCCTATTAATCATTACCTCGGGTTCCGAAAACAAACAAAATAGAACCGAGATCCTATTCCATTATTCCATGCACACAGTATTCAGGCGGGCTTGCCTGCTTTAAGCACTCTAATTTGTTCAAAGTAAACGTGCCGGCCCACCGAGACACTCAATAAAGAGCACCCTGGTAGGATTTCAACGGGGTCCTCCTCGGGACGCACGAGCACGCACGAGGCGGTCGCACGCGTTCGGCTCGCCCCACCGGCAGGACGTCCCACGATACATGCCAGTTAAACACCGACGGGCGGTGAACCAACAGCGTGGGACACAAATCCAACTACGAGCTTTTTAACCGCAACAACTTTAATATACGCTATTGGAGCTGGAATTACCGCGGCTGCTGGCACCAGACTTGCCCTCCAATAGATACTCGTTAAAGGATTTAAAGTGTACTCATTCCGATTACGGGGCCTCGGATGAGTCCCGTATCGTTATTTTTCGTCACTACCTCCCCGTGCCGGGAGTGGGTAATTTGCGCGCCTGCTGCCTTCCTTGGATGTGGTAGCCGTTTCTCAGGCTCCCTCTCCGGAATTGAATCCTGATTCCTCGTTACCCGTTACAACCATGTTAGGCGCAGAACCTACCATCGACAGTTGATAACGCAGACTTTTGAAAGATGCGTCGCCGGTACGAGGACCGTGCGATCAGCCCAAAGTTATTCAGAGTCACCAATGCACACGGACCGGACGAGCCGACCGATTCGTTTTGATCTAATAAAAGCGTCCCTTCCATCTCTGGTCGGGACTCTGTTTCCTTTTTTTTAAAAAAAAAATAAGAAAAAGGTCTTTATTGACATAACAATAATACAATAATAATTATACATATGTGGCCCAACTCCTAACATGATTAGTGGACCATTAATTGTTACATAAGACTAAGTTTTTGCAGCTTAGATTACAGTTTTGTTGTTAGTGAGCTACTATTAAGTTCCTAAGGTGGTGTTAGATTCCTACAACAACAATGGGCAGTTTAGTTTTTACCTACTTCTAACCTAGAAATGACTACTAACTGCAGCGTCACAGGCGTGCCAGTAAAATATAAACCTACTTGTAGTGGCCAGGCTCCTCGAGCTAACCCCGAGGAGCATGCCCCTGGCACCGGGCCGGCCAAGGTTAATAATCGCTGCAGTTTCCTATTTTGGTATTCTAAATTACGTCCTACTACTACTAGCTTAACCCACGTCATAGTTGGCGCTTGTCGTAATCGGTGTGATTGATCCCACCCCCCTAATCCCATACGTGGCGGTTTCCAACTAATGGAACTCAGCCATTCCACGCACAGGCGGAATGGGATTTGGATCAGGTCATAATCGGTTGGTTAAAGAGTTCGGTCTTTATTCTTGATCCCTCAGGTATTCTATTAAGACCTTTCGTGATACCTCTTCTGCCAGAGCGTTCAGGGTATGGAATGTGTCTTCTTGTCTGAGAAGATTGTATGTCTCGTGGTTTGGAAGTCTGTCTCTGAGTGTCATTGCCACGTCATTGAAGAGAGGGCACTCGAAAACCACATGATCAGGAGTTCCCTCTGCCACGCCACAGTCACACTTGGGGGTTGCCCTTTTCCCAGACCGACATAAATATGTCGGATAGGGTCCATGACCAGTGAGAAAGTGGACGAGTCCTCGTGTGGGTTCAAAATATTTCATGGTCCCGCGTTCTTAAACATCAGGTAGAAACTGAAATGTTCTTCTCCCCGTTTCATCTTCCTCCCAAATCCTCTGCCACAATTCCTCCCATCTGTTTCTTATTCCCCTTTTATCCTCTACTCTCACACCCATGATATCTGTTATTTTTTCCCCATCCCCTTTTTTGGCCCAATACCATGCCGCTTGTTCACGTATTTTGATGTCTAACGGGCAGAGCCCCATTATGACTAACAGGGCTCCCCCTGGTGATGTCCTGTAGGCCCCTACTGATCTTAGAATCATATTCCTTTGGACTCTTCTCACTATCATGGCGGGCACAACCCGCGTGAGCCTGTGCGCCCAGACTCCCGAGCCGTAACCCACTACTGAAGTCAAGATGCTATTGTGATAGAGTCTGATGAGATGAGGGGGGAGATGAAATCGTTTATGTCCAATGGAAATGAGATTATTTCGTAGCTGGAGGGCTCTCTGAGTCACGGCTTCTATGTGTTTTCCAAAGTTCCATCTCTCGTCAATTATAACTCCCAGATATCGCGCCTCTCGTCGCCAAAGAGCTGGTGAGCCTTCAATTCTGACCGTGGGATTCCTGACAAGCTGACGTTTTAGCAGTAAGTATGTGGATTTGGTAGGAGATATTTTCATCTTCGTTTTAAGGCACCATTGGTGCAGTTTTTCAATGGCCCTTTCGATCTTTGGCTCGATGTCCTCTCGGCTACGACCGCCGACCAGCAGGAGGAGGTCGTCTGCATAGGCTATCACCTCTAGCACTTCCTCACTTTGTTGCAGTTCGTCCAGTAGTGGTTCCATGTGGATATCCCAGAACAGGGGCCCCAGAACAGAGCCTTGGGGACATCCCTTTGTGATTACTTTTCCAATTCTCCCGCTAGGGGATGATAGCCAAACCTCCCTGTCTTCACAATAGCTCCTCAGACATCCATAAAGCGGCCCTGGACACTCATTCTCCCGTAAGCAGGAGAAGAGCGAAGGCCACCACAGGTTGTCAAAGGCGCCACTAATATCCACCATGATGCCGACGACGTACTTATGCGGGGTCGAGCCACAGACCTCAGCCGCCAGAGCGATGGCATCAGATGCCGACCGCCCCGGCCTGAAGCCGAACTGCCTGCTGCTCATCCCCCACAGTACCCGGTGGGCCGTCAATCTGTCAGCCAGCAGTTTCTCTAGGAGCTTCCCGAATAGGTCCAATACGCAGATTGGCCTGTGAGATTTAGCTTCGGTTGGATCTTTCTCCGGTCCTTTTTTAATTATTATCACCTTCGCGGTTTTCCACCTCTTGGGAAACCTTCTTTGTCTTAGACATTCGTTGAATAGGTGGGTCAACGGCGCGACTAACTGGG
The DNA here is from genome assembly GCF_021461395.2 of Schistocerca americana. NCBI lineage: Eukaryota > Metazoa > Arthropoda > Insecta > Orthoptera > Acrididae > Schistocerca > Schistocerca americana. Next base: position 288,042,150 of record NC_060124.1, read on the forward strand.
GTGCCAGGAATTGCACCACCTCAGCCACAATGCCGTCTGGTCCTGGAGCTTTCCCTCTTTTTAGGGATCTTATTTGTGCAGCTACCTCCTCTTCCGAGAATGGGTAGACTGCCGTGTTGTTGTTATAGTCCACTAGATATGCGTCACACAGTTGCTTCTGGACTTCAGTTTCTTCATCTGCATTGTCGTCAGGCAGCAGGGACTGGAGAAGGACCTCAGCAGTTTCCTGCCAAGACTCCGTCATCCCGTCCCCTCGCCTGACTGTTGATAACTCCAGGGGAGGGCAGATTTTTTTCCCTTACTAATTTATAAGGGAGACCCCATGGATCTAAGGCTAACTGGTTCAGCACGTAGGTTTCCCAGCTACGCATTCTCACTTCACGTAAGTCCTTCTGTAATCTTTGTTTGGCCTCCCTGTATTGCAACTGCCACCTTTGTCTTTCCAGCCAGACGACACTGCGCTGGTAGTTTCTTCTTAGCCTTCTGACAGATTGCCGTAACTCCTCTAATTCGGGCGACCATGGTGATGGCGAGGCCGCCACGGCCTTCCTCCTGGTTGGTACAGCGACCCTCACCGCTCTATGTACTGCACCCACCAGTTCCTCGGCTCTGTCGTCTACGTCTAGGTCTTGATATGCGTCACCTTCTGGTAAGGCAGAAATGTCGCACTCCCTTGCTAAAAGTTCCCAATTTGCTTTGTTATAGTTAAATTGCACCTCCCACCCCATGGTCCAGCTGCACTCTCTTTCACTTAGAGTGAAGGTTATCAAGTTGTGGTCACTCGTGGTGGCATTGCTTACGACTATCCAATTTTTTATTAGGTTAGCTGCATTGTGTGATGTAAGGGTCACATCTATATTCGTGCCTTGTCCTCCTCCTGCTGTGTATGTAGGAGGATTGCCCGGCCTGTTGGCCACCACGAGCTGCGAAGCCATAAGAAATTCTTCCACTTTCTCGCCGTTAGCGTCTCTGGTGCCGCTGTACCACAGGGGGGATTTTGCATTGATATCAGCTGTTATGATTATCTCTCGTCCCCGCAACGCCGTGGTAACTCTTGCTAGATGTTCTAAGTGTTGTTCTATCTCATCTCCGTATTGAAAATACATATTTATGAGAATAATTACTCCCATCGGGGACTGAAGCTCCACGACGTTGCAGTGACGAGTTGCAAATTGTGTGAGCATAGTTACCCTCAAAAGTTTGTTTGTTACTACTATTGCTGCTCTAGGGTCCTCACCTCTGCTGATAATTTGCCAAGTAGTGGCAACAAAAGCTATTTTCCCAGCGTGGGAGTATGGCTCCTGTAGGCAGAGCACGTCCAGTCTCCTCTCCTCCACCTCTTTACGGAGCTCCTGCATAACAAGTCGACTGTTGTGCGTATTTAACTGTCCAATTATTATCTCAGTCGTCATGGGAAGTATGTATGTATGTGGTCGTCCGGCCAGGTCTTACTCCAGTCGAAAGCAATTCGTCCGTTTGCCAGTACGGCCTGTTCGTAAATGTTCTGGAGGTCAAACTTTTTGCCACGTCTCTCAAAAACTTTTTTCAGTATGTCCCGCAGGGCTCCGAAATCAGTGGGGAGATTCACTGACTCGAGCTGTATTCTGTCCACAGCCTCCATTACCGAGAAGGTTACCTTTTTACCCCCTTCGTGTCCTACACGGACCATATGCCGTAAGGCGGTGGCCAGGATGATCGGCTCTTCCAGCCTGGCCAGTTGCATCGTGTACTCGATGTTGGGGTATACCCTTACCGGGTCCACGGGTGGCAATCTGACCACTGGAGTGTTCTGCGTTGTGGACTTTAGGCTTGTACTGGTAACAGCACTATCTTGGATGGGTCGGTTTTCTTTGGGTTTTGTCTGGGATATTGCAGTCATAGGATGCCCTTGCCGTTTCAGGTGGATTGTCGGCTTTGTTTCCCGGCGTTGAGGGGCGGTATCTGTGTTCTGTACGGTAAAATCTGTTTGTATGCTTATGTCAACCATGTAAGGCTCTGTTTGTATGGCCTTGTCTCTTATTTCTGTTTTAGTGGCAGCCGAAAGCGCCAGCAGGAAGTTCTTGACCCTGGTTGCCCTCATAGCGTCCCGCCTCCTCTTACTTGGGGATTTATGCTTTGGCATCCCGTTTGGTGGGCTGTGATCAGCCATAGTCGATTTTAGAAATTAGTCGTTGTTCCAACATTCTGTATGTTGGACAATTGCATCCTGAGGCTCCGCATGACTTTTTCCCACGGTTTTTGCAGGGAATGCAGACCGCTGCTTCTTTGCGGTTGTGTCCACTTGTGCCACACTCCGTGCAGACAGACTCCCTGGTACAAAGCCTTAGGATGTGATCCAAGTCACCGCAATTGTGCCAGCGAGGTACCACGATGTAGTCTCTGACGTTAATAGAATGAAATCCTACATATAGTCTGCCCATTGCTGTGATTTTTCCTCCACATTGGTGCCGTGACCTGTGCAACGTGATGGACCACATCACGCCCCCGAGGCCCCGTCTTGAATCTCAATTTGAAACTCTTTCGAAATTCCTCCTCATTTATATCATCAAAATTTTGCTCTTTTATTGTATCTGTCAGTTCTTCATCCGTCATAATAGTTGGCACGTCATAGAGGATTACGAAGGGATTCCTTTTCTTTGGTGGTTCACGTTTGATTAGTGCGTTTAGTTTCTGATTGTTTAATATTTTATCCTTGTCTTCCTCTGAGGCTACTTCCACAATTACTGAATTTTTGCTGGGTTTTATTCTCTTTATTTTAATTTTGTCTTTAGCTGCGTTGACAGTTTTTGTAAACAGCTCTTGAATTTTCTTCACACTGGTGTCTTGCCCAGGTAGTGTCCTGAGAAAGACCGCAGTGTCTGTTCTTTTGGCTGCTTTATCTATTGTTTCCTTTGTTGTGTGCAGCTTGCTTGGTGCTTGCGCAGCCACCGCCGCCCAGGTCTTGGTCGGTTGGTTTCTCAATCTGTTGTTTTCTTTTTCTAACTCTCCACTCTGCCTTCAAGTTTTGCGTGGGCAATGGCCCATGCAGTAAGTTCATTTTTTATAATTGTTAAAGCTGCTTGGCTTATTTTGCCGTTTTTGACGTTCTGCTCTAAGAGCAGTGAAATTCTACCGTGCCTTTGTGTCACGGATTCGCCTTCTGCCTGTCCCAGCTCGTCCTGGTTAGAGGGATCAGGCGCAATAGAAGCGCGTTTGGACGCACAAGAATCACTCGTTTCGGTTGCCGCCATGATGAGTAACGAGTGATAAGAAATGGGAGCCCGTCTCTTGTCCCGGACCGGCTCCTCTGGCATGGGGGGGACATGAGGCAGCTCGCCCACCAGCCTTGCCCCAAGACCAAGGGCACTCTTCGAACTGCAGAGTTCAGCGCGCCGTTGCCAGCGCACTGGTCCCCATCGGTGGCTCCGTCATCGTCGATTTCACTCGACGCTCCTCGGCAAGTGCACCCCACACTCCGGAGAGGCGGATGCACCTCTCGCCCTTCGCCGCTTACTAGCTCGAGCTTCCACCTGTCGGCCAAGGACCCACTCCTACTCAGGTGGTGGGTCGGTCACCCAGTCGTTCAGCGGTCTGGACCCATCTAACCTAGCCCAGGCGATGTCACCACCTCCTGGGTTTGGCAGAACACGCCCCGGTTACCCAGGGGCGCGGCGAAGCACCCTTGCCGAGTCGCGCCTCGATCCCACGCCGACGAACGAGGTCTCCGGTATGCAGGACACCTGATGGTCTGTGCCCTGCGAACAGAAAGGGACTGGTGTTCGGTCCCTTGACACAGCTCCCCCTGTGCCACGCACCCTTCGCTTTCGCATCGGGTTGGGTTGCAGCTCTCCCTTTTGTCGCAAGGTAGAATGCCAAGCTTAACGTCTGGCACCACGGGAAGGTGGAAAGAGCCACTTGGGAAGGAGAGGCTATAAGAGACGCTTCACTTCCCCTGTGAGGATTGCCGCGGCACACCCGACTGGGAAGCGATACGCCCCAGTGCGAGCCTCCGTGCCTTACGGCGCGCCGGCAACGGGCGGGCCCGCGCCGAAACGCGCCGTCAAGCGACTGACCTCACGCCAGACTCGGGACTCTGTTTGCATGTATTAGCTCTAGAATTACCACAGTTATCCAAGTAACGTGGGTACGGTCTAAGGAACCATAACTGATTTAATGAGCCATTCGCGGTTTCACCTTAATGCGGCTTGTACTGAGACATGCATGGCTTAATCTTTGAGACAAGCATATGACTACAGGCAAGATCAACCAGGGAGCTGCGTCAACTAGAGCTGAGCAGCCGGCCGCCCGGGAGTGTGTCCCGGGGGCCCGAGCGAACACGCAAGCGTCCGCTCAATTATTCTGCAAACAGGAGGAGGCTGAGCTCCCCTGCACAATACACCTCGAAACCCTCTCAGGTCCCGGCGGCGCGCAGCGCCGTCCTAAGTACTTGGTCGGGTTCGAGAGAGGCGCAATCGCCCGGAGTTTGGCGAGTAGACGCTTTAGGTGCGACCACCCATGCTCCCAACTGAGCTTGCCGCTGCCGACAGAGGCCCGGGAGCGTGCTGTCGTGGCATTGCCGGCGGGAGACAACACGCGCCACCTACGGTGACCGGCGGCTCCAACGCCAGCGCCACAGAAGGACAAAAGCCCCACTTGAGTGCCGAAGCGAACTCTCCCAGCACAGCGCACGCGCCAACACGTCCGCACAGCTGCGATACAAACCACCTGCGAGAACGGCTGAGGCGACCGAGCAGCAGACGGCGTCGCGGCGCCGAGCGCCGGGCGGCGGCGCATCCTCAGCGCACATAGTCCTCAATCGGACCAGCACACTGCAGATGTCCACCGCGCTTCGCACCGGGCCCGCGAGGACCTACTCTGGCCGCACGGCGCCGCGCGCAGGGTGCGCCGGCGCGCAGCTGCGCCGCCTGCCGCGTCCGTCGCCCGGCGCGCCTGCCACTGGCCGCCCTCACCAGCCGGCTGTAGCGCGTGCGCCCACGCACCGCGCGGCCAGCACGCCGGGAGGCCCCCCCTCACCGGCCGGGGACGGACCCACCCAGCCACTGCCGCGTATCGCTTCACACCCAGATGCCATTCACGTTCGTGGGCATGGTGGGTATCGCTGAAACAACCGGTTAGTAGCTCAACCGATCGTCGCCATCACTGATTAACCTCTAGCCAGAACAACCGCACCACAACGGGTCAGCAGTTGTTCATTTGCGTAACTTCACCAGCAAACGTAGACGTCCATCGCCATTTGCAACTTCAACGATTATTGCATGCCTGTGTCTGGTGTCACAACACACTACGTCTGCCCACATACACGCAACAAAATGTACACGCCTAGAGAACACGTGGAAGGTGGCCCCCGTACGTAAGCGATGTCCATTGCGCGAACGACTGTCAGCCCGCCTCTGTAGCATGTCGCAGATGTGGAACGCGGTGCACCATGCTATCACAGTGTGTGAGAAGAGACGACTACGTCCGAATACACGCGCCACTACATCAACAGACAGCTCATGCTGATCGCCATCCAGGGCGTCCGTTCCTCCCACAAGTCTCTATGGCGTACCACACTGCAATCCGGGCCCGGCTCACATGGGTTCCTCATGTTACTCAGCTGAAGCAAAAATGCTGGCGGCACCTCAACGCCCTCCGCTGCCTTAGCTACACGTCTTGGGGTGCAGATCGCTGCACGCTGCTGCGATTATACAGAGCGCTTGTGCAGTCCCGGCTTGCTTATGGGAGCCTGGCCTATGGGTCTGCATCACCCTCAGTGTTGAAGTTGTTAGACCGTATACACCACTGTGGGGTTCGTCTTGTTACTGGCGCTTTTCGCACTAGCCCCGTGGATAGTCTACTGGTGGAGGCCGGGGTTCCCCCGCTGCGGATTCGCCGCCATCGTCTGCTCGCAGACTATGCTGTCCACGTGCATTGCTCGCCAGGCCATCCCAATCGTCACCTGCTTTTCCCTGCCATGGTCCTCCATCTGCCCGAACGGCGACCTCGGTCTGGGCTTTCCGTAGCTGTCCGCGTCCGGTCCCTGCAGTCGGAACTGGGGTCATTCCCTCTTCTGCCTCCCTTCCGGGTCCGTGCACCTACGCCTCCCTGGTGTTTGCCCCGGCCGTCCGTCTGTCTGGATTTGGCACAGGGACCCAAGGACTCGGTTCCACCTGTGGCCCTCCGTCGCCGCTTTCTTGCGCTCCTCGAATCATTTCCGGGCTGTGAGCCTGTCTACACTGATGGTTCCCTGGTTGATGGTCGCACTGCTTACGCTTTTGCTCATGCTGCCCATGTTGAGCAACGCTCCTTGTCGGCTGGCTGCAGTAATTTTACTGCAGAGCTGGTGGTCATCTTACGCGCTCTTGAGCATATGCGTTTCTGCTCAGGTAGGTCCATCGTCATCTGCAGTGACTCCCTGAGCAGCCTTCAGGCCATCGACCGCTGCTGTCCCTCTTCTCCTCTGGTGTCCTCTATTCTGGAGTCTGTTTCCACCATTGCCCGTTCTGTTCGTTCGGTGGTCTTGGTTTGGACGCCAGGTCATGTTGGCATCCCGGGGAACGAACGTGTTGACAGGCTGGCCAAAGGGGCGATCGACGCCCCAGTTTTGGAGATCGGCCTCACAGCTCGTGATCAGCAGCTGGTGTTGCGCCGTAAGGTGCTTGGGGTGTGGTCTGCTGAGTGGCGAGGCCCGACAGCACCTAATACACTGAGGGCTGTCAAGGAGACGACCGATGCGTGACGCTCCTCCCTGCGGTCTTCTCGCAGGGACTCTGTTCTCCTGTGTCGGCTGCACATCGGCCATACATACCTGACGCACGGCCATCTTTTGCGTCAGGTGTGGGTCCCGGCTGACGGTCGCCCACATTTTATTGGAGTGTCCCCGACTGCGCGCCCTCCGGCAGTCTTTTAATCTCCCGGGCACTTTGCCTTTGGTTTTGAGCGACAATGCCTCCATGGCTGACAATGTTTTACATTTTATCTGTGCTAGTCCTTTTTTATGGATCCATTTAGGGAGTCCTGCGCCTTTCCGTTTCTGTGTCTTTTGTCCACGCATCTCTCCATATTTGTTGCTGTTTTGGTGTGTCGTCGGATGGTTGACTCTTTCCTTTTTTTTTTTTTTGTTCTTGTGGTCAGTCAACCAGTCTCCGGCCATCTTCTTTTCCTCTGTTTCTTTCTGTCGGGTGTTCGTCTGTACTCTTCTTCTTTTCAGTAGTGTTCGTCGCCTAATTTGTGTTCTTTAGTGCCTGGGGGGGGGAGTCTCCTTCCCCTTGGGGTTTTATCTGCTCCGCGACTTTGTCTCGCCTGTTTTTGGAATGGGGGACTGATGACCTTAGCTGTTTAGTCCCCCTTTAACTTCCCAACAACCACCACCACAACTGTAATCCGGCTCTTATAGGGAGACGACACGTAGCTGAGTGCACAATATTTGGACTGTATGGTCCGCCGTTGTTGGGCCCAGTCTTTGTATGGTCACACATGTGCCACGATGTATCATTCAGTACATAAGGAACAATGTGCAGTACAGTTTGTGGTTTACGCGTACGACATCAGCGGACAGTTTACACAGGCCGTACCACAACGTAGGCTGAGTACTTCAGCATGCGTAGGGCATTGAACATGCAAACTTCTCACCGACCAGCTTGCGAAGGCAGAGGGGAAGGGGGGGGAGGGGCATGTACGTCCTGCTGCCATCTACATTACAGTGTATAGCAGGAGCATGTGGAAAGCCCCCCTGCGGGTTCGGGGGTTAGAATAGGCCTGCGGTATTCCTGCCTGTCGTAAGAGGCGACTAAAAGGAGTCTCCAACGTTTCGGCCTTATGTGATGGTCCCCTCTCGGGTTTGACCTCCATCTTTCTAAATTTATCCGAAGAGCGAGCCAACTGGGGAAGGGCGCCTTACATGGTGCACTGTATCCGTCATGCAATTAGACCTTTAGCCGGATTTCTCGTCGTTGCAATGGTGTCCCGCTCGTTTTCGATCTCTTGGGTGAGGATACGTCCCTGGGTGCGATTACCACGCTGCACTCTGCAGTGTTTCTTTTAACTGCGACGACGACCTTGGACATTTTTGCACCTAAGATCCAGCACGGTAGCCAGTCCGTTGTGGTGGGGCCGCCATGTACCCTCTTGGTTGTAGCCCCCTGACAACACAGGGAACGCTCTACTGATGCCTGCGCCGTTAACTCCCCACGTATGCAAAGGAGTAGATGCCTATCCTCCTGGCGTATCGGGACTCCCGGCAACGGCCATCCTGCCAGGTGGCCTTTGGTGTGCCTGGGTGGCCCCCGTGGGGAGGGCCCTTGGTCGGAGTAGGTGGCATCAGGGCGGATGACCCGCAATGAAGCGTGGTAAATCATCTCTCGCTGGCGGCCAGCCGCCAGCTGTCTCTAAGCGTTCTCGGGCTCAATTTAATGCTCAGAAGTACGATCCGAAAACGTTCCCCTCCCTGGCCACGCCGTGGGAAGAGCGTAAGTCTCAGGATGGAGGTAACAGTTATTCGCCCCGATTCTTAGTTTGCACGAGAGCTGATGGGGAGTCTTTTCTCTCCACAAAGCCTCAGTTCTTCGTCGAGCATTTAGAGGACAAGTTTGGGGAGGTGGAGGGCTTGTCTAAAATGCGCTCTGGGTCAGTACTGATACAAACGGCATCCTCCGCCCAGTCGCGCAGGTTACTTGCTTGTGACAAGTTGGGGGATGTTAATGTTACTATTACACCACATAAGAGTTTAAATATGGTCCAGGGTGTTATTTTCCATAGGGACCTCCTTTTGCAGTCTGATGACGAGCTGCGAGCCAACTTAGAACGTAGAGGTGTTCATTTCGTCCGGCGCGTTCATCGGGATCCGAGGGACAATCAGGTTGCTACCGGTGCCTACATCTTGGCCTTCGAGGGTGATACGTTGCCGGAAGAGGTCAAGGTGATGGTCTACCGATGTGACGTCAAGCTGTATATCCCTCCCCGATGTGGTGCTTTAAGTGCTGGAGGTTCAGCCATATGTCTTCCCGCTGCACTTCCAGCCTCGTATGTCGAGATTGCGGACGCCCATCTCATCCTGATACTCCATGTGCCCCGCCTCTCATCTGCGTCAACTGCGGGGAGCAACATTCACCTTGCTCGCCTGACTGCAAAGTCTTTCAGAAAGAGCGCAAAATCATGGAATATAAGACCCTGGACCGGCTGACCTATACTGAGGCCAAAAGGAAATATGACAGACTCCATCCTGTGAGAATGACATCATCCTACGCCGCTGCTACAACAACTGTGCTAGCCCCATCAGTTTCGAGACTTCCAGCCAGCTCGATAAGCAGTAAGACTCCTCCTGCCCCCTTGCCCGTGGGGGGCCCTAACCAACCGGTTGCTCCTGCACCACCTACCTCAGGAGCACCCTCCTCCCACCCGTTGGGGACGTCCGTCCCCACTTCTCAGCCGGAGAAGCGTCTAACTTCTTCGGCTACTCTCGCTCGTAAGAGTTCCCTTATGACCCTCCCTTCCCACGGTTCCACCAGCGGGAAGGATGACGGCCGCCAGTGGCATAAGTCCTCACCAGCGGCCGGGCGTAGGGCTTCACGATCCTCCTCTGTCCTGGAGACTGAATCGGTGAAGCCTTCCCAGCCTGTGAAACCCAAGGTTCAGCGAGAGAAGTCCAAGAGAAAGACCTCTAAGGCCAAAGAACTTGCGGTGGCACCAACCCCACCGCACCTTTCGCGCTCTGCGTCTGAGGATGAAGTCGAGATTCTAGCGTCCGCTGAGGACCTGTATCTCGCTGGTCCCTCAGATGCCATGGATGCCTCTCGTACGGGTACTGAATCGGTGGCAGTGAGTGAACAAGCGGCGTAAATTCCCTTCCCAGTCCTTTCACGCCTTTCTCAGCCATGGACAATATCATCCTCCAGTGGAACTGCGGCGGTTTTTTCCACCATCTAGCTGAGCTCCGCCAACTTCTCAGCCTTCACCCTTTCTTCTGCATTGCTCTTCAGGAAACTTGGTTTCCAGCAATGCGAACCCCCGCCCTCCGTGGCTATCGCGGTTAGTATATGAACCGGGCAGCATATGAAAGGGTGTCTGGTGGCGTCTGCCTTCACACTCTGCACGGCGAGTCTGTCCCTCTCCAAACACCTTTAGAGGCTGTCGCTGTTCGGGTGTGGACGCCACAGGCTGTTACCGTCTGCAGTCTTTACCTTCCACCGGATGGTGATGTCTCGCAGCATGTCCTGGCTGCGCTGATAGCCCAATTGCCGCCACCTTTCTTGCTATTGGGCGACTTCAACGCCCATAACCCTCTGTGGGGTGGGTCAGTGGCCACAGGTCGAGGCGCCATCGTTGAACATTTATTGTCACAGCTCGATCTCGCGCTGTTAAATGATGGTGCCTTCACACACTTCAGTGTGGCGCATGGCACCTACTCCGCCATTGACCTTTCCATCTGTAGCCATAGCCTCTTACTGTCTGTCCAATAGAGTGTGCATGACGACCAGTGTGGTAGTGACCACTTTCCACTCTTTTTGTCACTACCACAGCGTCACTCTTCTGGGCGCCCTAGCAGATGGGCTATGAATAAGGCTGACTGGGATTTGTTCTCCTCAACTGCCGCTTTTGAGCCTCTCTCTACTGCTGACATTGATGCGGTGGTTCAATCAGTCACCACCGGCATCGTTACTGCCGCCGCATCTGCCATTCCACGTTCTTCTGGGTCCCCTCGGCAGAAGGCTGTGCCTTGGTGGTCCCCTGAGATCGCTGAAGCGATTAAAGATCGCCGGCGTGCGCTCCAGCGGCACAAGCGACATCCCTCCTTAGCCCACCTTATCGCCTTCAAACGGCTGCGTGCGCGGGCCCGCTTCCTCGTCCGCCAAGGCAAGACGGAGTGCTGGGAGCGCTATGTGTCCACCATTGGCCTCCATGTCGCTCCCTCGCAGGTCTGGGCCAAGATTCGACGCGTCTACGGCTATCGGACCCCTGCCAGCGTCCCTGCGCTCTCACTGAATGGACCCGTTTGTACTGACTCCGACGTCATTGCAAATCGCTTAGCAGAGCATTTTGTTATGAGTTCCGCTTCTGCGAATTACCCCCAGGCCTTCCGCTCCATTAAAGAGCGGCTGGAACGTCGGAGCCTTTCGTTTCGCCCCAACCACCCGGAATCTTACAATGTTCCATTCAGTGGGTGGGAATTCCGCAGTGCCCTTGCCGCTTGTCCTGATACCGCTCCTGGACCAGATGGCATCCACTGCCAGATGCTGAAACACCTCTCAGTGGACTGAGGGTGAGTTTCTGTCGCAGTGGCGGGCAAGTATCGTTATCCCCATTCTGAAACCAGGCAAGAACCCTTTGGAGGTGGACAGCTACCGCCCCATTAGCCTCACCAACGTTCTTTGCAAGCTTCTCAAACGGATGGTGAGCCGGCGCTTGACTTGGGTACTGGAGTCTTGGGGCCTCCTGGCTCCATCTCAGGGTGGGTTCCGTAAAGGCCGCTCCGCCGCCGACAATCTGGTGAGCCTGGAGTCGGCCATCCGTACTGCCTTTGCCCGCCGTCAGCACCTGGTCGCTGTCTTTTTCGACATGCGGAAGGCGTACGATACGACATGGCGTCATCACATCCTTTCTACGCTTCATGGATGGAGTCTTCGGGGCCCTCTGCCGATCTTTATCAGAAATTTTCTGTCGTATCGTACTTTCCGCGCTCAAGTCGCAGCCTCATACAGTTCCACCCACGTCCAGGAGAACGGTGTGCCCCAGGGTTCTGTTTTAAGTGTCTGCCTGTTTTTAATTGCCATTAACGGGCTCGCTGCGGCCGTGGGAAATTCTGTCTCTGCTTCCCTGTATGCTGACGACTTCTGCCTTTATTACAGCTCTACTGGCATTGCAGCTGTTGAACGTCAGCTACAGGGTGCTATCCGCAAGGCGCAGTCTTGGGCTGTAGCTCATGGGTTCCAGTTTTCGGCAGCCAAGACCTGCGTAATGCATTTCTGCCGGCGACGTACTGTCCACCCGGAGCCGCGGCTTTATCTTGCCGGCGAACTTCTTTCAGTGGTGGAATCACACAGGTTTTTGGGCGTGGTTTTCGATGCCCGGTTGACTTCGCTGCCTCATATCTGGCAGCTTAAACAAGCGTGTTGGCGGCATCTAAACGCTCTGAGATGCTTGAGCCACACCCGCTGGGGCGCCGACCGATTTACCCTGTTGCGGCTCTACCACGCGTTACTCCAATCCCGTCTGGATTATGGGAGCCTGGCTTATGGCTCAGCATCCCCCTCTACGTTGCAGGTGCTGGACCCAATACTACACAGCGGGATCCGACTTGCCACTGGTGCCTTCCGCACAAGCCCTGTGGACAGCATCCTTGTTGAGGCAGGTGTCCCTCCACTGCGGGTGCGGCGCCAACAATTACTGGCTGCTTATGCTGCCTATGTTTTTAGCTTGCCCGGGCATCCAAATTACCGTGTCCTGTTCCCGCAGTCGGTCGTCCATCTGCCGGATCGTCGGCCCCGGTCGGGTTGTCCGATCTCCGTACGCGTCAAGGAGCTTCTCTGCGGGCTTGGGTTTTTCCCTGTTCCGCCTCCTTTCCAGGCGCCTCTGCATACACCCCCGTGGTGTGTTCCTCGCCCTTGCCTTCGGCTCGACTTGGCACAGGGCTCGAAGGACTCAGTCCCTCCAGAGGCCTTCCGCCGCCGCTTTTATTCCATCCTGGCCACGTATCAGGGCTCTGGAATTGCTTACACCGACGGTTCGATGGTTGTTGGTCGTTTCGGGTATGCGCTAACTCTAGGGGACCATTCCGAACAACGGTCTTTGGCGGCTGGCTGCAGCGTTTACACTGGTGAGCTAGTCGCCATCCTTCGAGCCCTAGAGAATATCCGCTCCTGCTCAGGTGAGTCCTTCGTGATCTGTAGCGATTCCCTGAGCGGTTTACGAGCCCTCGACCAGTGTTTTCCTCGTTTTCGTCTGGTGATGGCTATCCATGAGTCCCTGCATACTCTTGCGCGTTGCGGCCGCTCTGTGGTCTTTGTGCGGACCCCCGGTCATGTCGGTATCCCGGGCAATGAACATGTTGACCGCCTGGCGAAAGAGGCCACGTGTAAACCATCTCTGGATGTGGGCCTCCCAGAGACCGATTTGCGGGCAGTCCTCTGCCGAAAAGTTTTTGCGCTTTGGGACGCTGAATGGCGCGATCGGATCACACCCAATAAACTCCGTGCCATTAAGGAGACGACGACTGTGTGGCGGTCATCCATGCGAGCCAACCGCAGGGACTCTGTCGTCCTTTGTCGGCTCCGCATTGGCCACTCCCGGCTAACACACAGTTATTTACTGCGCCTGGAGGAACCCCCTGTATGTCGCTGCTGGGCGGCTTTGACAGTGGCCCACATTCTGTTGGCCTGCCCCCTTTTAGCTGTGGTCAGGCAAACATTTGCGCTGCCTGATACGCTCCCTGCCGTTTTATCTGATGACCCTGTTATGGCTGCCTTAGTTTTACGTTTTATTAGAGCAGGGAGTTTTTATTCTTTAATCTGAATGTTTCTGTTTTATTTTATTGTTTTGTGTTGATTCTGGCCTTTGGCCTACGGTTTTAAACTAAGTTTTTAATGTGTTTTCGGTGGTTAGCTTTTCCATTTTTTTTTTGTTCCTATGGTCGGCCAACCACCGTCACACTACATGTGATTTTATTTCGTTTTGTCTGGTCCTCGTCTATGTCTCTTTTGTTCTGTGTCGTCTGTCTCCTATTCCGTTGAACATTTTTTATTCTCTGTGGGTATTTTTAGTATTTTGGAAAAAGGGATCGATGACCTCTGCAGTTTGGTCCCTTTGATCCTTAAACCAACCAACCAACCCTCCTGTATGTCGCTGCGGGCGGCTTTGACAGTGGCCCACATTCTGTTGGCGCCCCCAGGGGCTCAGCGTTCATTTGCTGAGTACGGGCTTGGCGACCCCGGGGTCATGAGCTGGGGACTGGTCAGCGCCGCCGGTCTCCTGTTACCGTAACCCCCGGACATGCTTCAGCGACCACTGTATGGCGCGGCGGTGGAATGTTGTGTGCTGCGGGGAATGGTAATCTTGGCTTGACCGCCTGGATTGCGAGGAAGGTAAACCTCTATAAAAACCCCTCAATCTTACGGTGTGCTGCGCGCTTATAAGATGCATGGCTGTTGGGGTGGAACAGTCGCTAGCGGGCAACCTCTGGGGCACCTGCCGCACCCCAGTTGTATACGGCTTACTCAGGCACGCGGGGCTCTGTCTGAACGGACCTTTAGTTCCCTAGCTGCTCGTGGGACCGCAATGGACCCTTCGACCTCTACATTTCCCCCTACCAGTGGATTGGGTGGGCCGCTGGTAGGCAAACACACCCCTTCGAAAAAGCGACTTCGTGCTGCGAGTCCTCCAGCTCCTGGTGTTGCTAGAGATTTATCAGACTGTCGTAACAGAGCACATGCTGAAAATCAGAATGTGTTTTTGATTATTAAATGGAAGGAGGGTAGCTTTGAGAGGGTTTCTCCCTTTTACATCCACAAGGGCCTTCAAGGAATTGCAGGTACACTGAAATCTGTTAAGCGACTGCGCAATGGTACTCTCTTAGTTGAGACTTCTAGTTCCCGTCAAGTCGCTTCTCTTCGGAAAGCACCCAGTCTCGGAGAGTACGCTATCGAGACCGAGCTCCACTCCGCACTCAACTATAGTAAGGGTGTTGTGACATGTAGGGACTTGGTGGATATCTCCACAGACGAGTTGAAATCTGAGTGGGCTGACGAAGGTATTGTTGACGTGCAGAATATTATGAGGCTAGTCGATGGGGACCTAGTAAAATCCGACTCGTTTATTCTCACGTTCAGTTGCCCGAGACTTCCAGAGCATGTTAAAGCGGGGTTCTTACGTTTGCCAGTACGGCCATATTTCCCCAACCCAATGCGCTGCTTTAAATGTCAGCGCTTTGGGCATACTACATTGGGGTGCAATGGGATAGCCACTTGCGGTAAATGTGGTCAGCCTGCCCATGAAGGAGCCGATTGTTCATCGCCTGTGAAGTGCGTGAATTGCTTTGGGAGTCACCCTGTCTGGAGCCGGGTCTGCCCCATCTATCTCGAGGAACGGAAGATACAGGAGATCAAAACATCAAAGCGCATCCCCTATGGTGAGGCCAAGAAGCTCTTTAAGGCCATGCAACCTCCTGTGTTTACTACATCTTTCGCTTCCGCCCTGAAAAAACCAGTACAAATGGCCACTGTTGCTACGCAAACGGAGGTTGCTAGTGTTAGCACTAATACCTGCGTTTGCCAGTGCACTTGTGCTGCTGCGGTTGTTTTGCAACCTGCAGCTCTCCCCGCAACGTCGGACTAGGCCATGGTTGCTGACATTCGGGTACTTCCTGCCTCTTCCCCTATGGCGCCTTCTGCCCAAGCGAGTAAAGCTCCAACTGCTGACAAGGCTCTGCATTCTAAGCCCCCTAAGACAAAGACACCGAAGGTGAAGATTTTGCCACCTGCGGAGACTGATCACGGTTGGTCCGATGACGAGGCCATCGTACTGTCCGACATCTCCCGTGGGTCGTCATCGGAGCTGATGGACATTGATGTCGACCGGGGGCGCTCTTCTCGCCCCAGGAATAAATCTCCGGCCAGTACGGGCTCTCCTCCAAAACACAGAGGCAGGGTGAAAGTTCAGCCACCCTGATCACTGGCTCCCATCTTACAGTGGAACCTGAATGGGTTCAGGAAGCATGTGGCCAAACTACAACTCCTTGTACGTGAGTTCCCTTTGTGCTTATGTCTCCAAGAGACACATTTTCGGGCCACTGATGCTCCTTCTTTACGGGGCTATACTGTCTATCGGAATGATGATCTGACGGGGGAAAGGGCAAAGGGTGGTGTTGCGGTTTTTGTCCATGACATGCACCCCTCATCTGAGCTCCCTCTCGTTACAGACTTGCAAGCAGTTGCAGTTGACCTTCTTGTGGGTCGGAGGCTCACAGTCTGTTCACTTTACTTACCACCTCAGGATGCGATAGACTCTGAGGCTCTCACGGACCTTATTGGCCAACTTCCCCGCCCATTTCTTCTTCTGGGGGACTTCAATGCTTATAATGTCTTATGGGGCTCTTCGACTACTTGCCCCAGGGGTCGCATTCTGGAACGCCTCATGGTGTCTGAAGAACTGTGCATCCTCAACGCTGGTGCCCCCACTCATTTCTGTACTGCTTCTGGGTCGTCGTCAGCAGCTATTGACCTTTCCTTTTGCTCTCCAGCACTAGCGGATTCTGCTCTATGGGAGGTTGATGCTGACCTCCATTCTAGTGACCACTTCCCCCTTTGGATTCGCCTCCTGGATGAGGCTATGGCATTTCTGGTACCGCCCCGGTGGCACCTCTGCAGGGCTGACTGGACACTTTTCAGCCACCTGGCCGTTTTGGAACACCGTGACAGCGTCCACGAATGGGTAGACCATGTTACAGCTGTGATCTCCCATGCTGCTGAATTGTCAATCCCACGGTCATCCGGTCATCCCACGAGGCGTCCTGTCCCTTGGTGGACCCCTGAGTGCCGCTCAGCCATCCGAGCCCGCCGTGCCGCTCTGCGCCGCTTCAAGTGCCGTCCCACAGCTGACAATCTTGCAACCTTTCGGGTGGCAAGGGCTAAAGCGCGGCGCGTGATTAAAGAGAGCAAACGGCGGTCATGGCAATCGTTCTTGAACTCCATCTCCCGCTCCACTAGTTCTACGAAAGTATGGGAAGCCATCAGGAGGATTTCCGGGAAACTCGGCCAGCTACCTGTCACGGCCTTGCTGCATCAGGGAAGTCTCCTCACGGCGCCGAGAGACATTGCCCAGACACTGGACATGCATTTTGCGGAATCTACCGCCACTATTAACTGTGATCCAGATTTCTGCCGCTACCGCACTGCCATCGAGAGGGGTCACTTGGACTTCCGGTCTCCTAATTCTGAACCCTACAACTGCCCCTTCACAATGTGGGAACTGGATTCGGCGCTGTCTGTGGCTCATGATACTGCGCCTGGTCATGATCAAATCCGGTATAGCATGCTGCGGCACTTGTTACTGCCTTCCAAGGAAGTTCTCCTGAATTGTTTTAATATGATATGGTTATCCGGCACGTACCCTGACTCGTGGAGGGAAGCGATTTTGATACCTCTCCTCAAACCAAGGAAGGACCGAACGCATCCCAGTAGTTATCGAAGTATCGCCTTGACGAGCTGTGTCGGGAAGACGTTGGAACGCATGGTCAATCGTCGCCTGGTTTGGCTGCTCGATACCAGGCAGCTCCTTAGCCCCTCTCAGTGTGGCTTTCGGAGATGGCGTTCCACTATAGACAACTTGACCCTGCTTGAGGCGGCCATCCAGCGGGCCTTCCTGCGTAACCAGCATTGTCTAGGTGTATTCTTTGACATTCATAAGGCGTATGACACTACTTGGCGCCGCCATATCCTCAATCAACTCCATCAGTGGGGCTTTCGTGGCCGTCTCCCCATCTTCATTCGGTCCTTTCTTTCCCACCGCCTCTTTCGCTATAGGGTTGGTAATGCGCTATCTGATTTGTATGTGCAGGAGAATGGTGTTCCTCAGGGAAGCGTTTTAAGTGTCACCCTCTTTGCCGTCGCCATTAACAGTATCACGTCCACTATCCGGGGTCCTGCCCAATGCTCCTTGTTTGTGGACGATTTTGCTGTTTTCTGTTCTTCCTCCAGTCTTGTCACTGCTAGTCGACAGTTGCAGCTTACGATACAGCGATTAGAGGCATGGACTGCGAAGACGGGTTTTACCTTTTCTGCAGACAAATGTGTGTGTGTTCATTTTAATCGTTCTCGACATCCTTTTACCTCCCCTGAATTGCGTCTGAGGGACACCATTCTTCCTTTTAGCGATACTGTGCGGTTCCTGGGCCTCACTTTTGATTCAAAGTTGTCGTGGTTGCCTCACCTTAAAGACCTCAAGGTGCGGGCCCTGAAGGCACTGAATATTTTGAAGTGTCTGAGCCATCGGCCCTGGGGAGCAGATCGGGCGCGTCTGCTGCAGTTTTATAGGGCTTTCGTCCGATCGCGACTTGACTATGATTGCACCGTGTATGGGTCAGCAAGGCCTTCGTATCTGAAGATTCTTGACGCAGTACACCCCCCCCCCCCCCCCCCCCTGCGGGTTCGGGGGTAAGAATAGGCCCGCGTTATTCCTGCCTGTCGTAAGACTAAAAGGAGTCTCAAACGTTTTGGCCTTAATGTGATGGTCCCCATTCGGGTTTGACCTCCATTTTTCCAAATTCCACAGAAGTACGAGCCTTTTGGGGAAGGACACCTTACGTGGTGCACCATCAGTCCCCTGTGCCCTACGACCTTGGCACACTTGATCGTCTTGGCGACTACCTGCACCCTCCATCCCTCATTTTGGGCATAGACACCTGATGTATTCTGTAAGTACCGCCCTTAGTGCGTCACCACCAGCACCCACGATCACTATGGACTACCCATGGCACCCGAAAGCCAGCACGATAGCCAGCCCGTTGTGGTGGGGTCGTCATGTACCCTCTAGGTTGTAGCCCCCCTGACAACACAGGGATCGTACTGCCGATGCCTGAGCTGACTCCTCCCCACGTAAGCCAAGGAGTAGATGCTCGTCTCTCTGGGGCATCGGGACTCCCGGCAACGGCCATCCTGCCAGGTGGCCTTTGCTGTGGCTGGGTGGCGCCAGTGGGGAGAGCTCCTGGTCGGAGTGGGTGGCATCGGGGCGGATGCCCCGCAATGAAGCGGGTGAAATCTCAATCTGGTGGTCGCCCGACCGCCAATGTCTCTAAGCGTGGTAAGGTGGAATTTAACGCTGTGACATATAACCCGAAGTCGTTCCCTTCCCTAGCCACACCATGGGAGGAACGTAGGGCTGCAGACAGACAGGAGCCGTATTCGCCACGATACCTTGTATGCAGCAGAACTGATGGGGATTCGTTTTTGGGGACTAAGCCTCGTTTCTTCGTGCACAATCTCGAAGTTAAGTTTGGGGAAGTGGCGTCTCTTTCCAAAATGAGGAGCGGGGCCATTTTGATACAAGCAGCTTCATCTGCGCAGTCCCAGGCATTACTCGCCTGTGAGAAGCCTGGTGACATCCCCGTTACTGTCACTCCCCATAAGTCCTTAAATTTGGTCCAGGGGATTATTTTTCACAAAGATCTTCTGCTACAGTCTGATGACGAGCTACGTGAGTACCTGGCACGACGAGGTGTACACTTTGTTCGTCGTGTCTTTAGGGGGCCAAAGGATAATAGGGTCGCTACCGGTGCTTTCATCCTGGCCTTTGAGGGCGACTGCTTGCCTGAGAAAGTCAAGGTCATGATATACCGGTGCGATGTCAAGCCCTATGTCCCGCCCCCTATGCGATGCTTCCAGTGCTGGAAATTCGGACACATGTCCTCCAGGTGCACTTCCAGCCCCACGTGTCGTGATCGTGGACGACCTCCGCATCCTAATGCTCCATGTGCTCCGCCTCCCACCAGCGTTAACTGTGGGGAGCATCATTCTCCCTGCTCACCAGACTGTGCGGTCTATCAACGAGAACGGAAGATACAAGAAATTAAGACCTTGGACCGTTTAAGTTACCAAGAGGCAAAGAAGAAATTAGAACGACTCAACCCCACACCTATGTTGAGTTATGCTACCGTCACGCTGCCGCCGCCAGCTCCTGCACAGACTCCCTTCTCTGTTGGCCCACAGAGAAATCAAGTAACGTCTGCCCCACCGCTGGGACAGGCCGCTCTCTCTTCCACTGCTCCCAAAACACCGAGTTTGGGAGCAGTGCGCCCCAAGCAACCGGGGACGTTGGTCCCCACCTCTCAACCGGAGCGGCGACGGCCCTCTCCGGCTCCTCAGCTGGGGAGGCGACAGCTCCCTCCGGCTGCTCAGCCAGAGACGCAACAGCCTCCTCTGGCCTCACTTGTTCGGAAGGGATCCCTTGGGGGCGTCCCTTCCACGGACTTCCCCAGTGTCTCCCAAGACACTAGCCAGTGGCTGAAAAAGCCACCAGCTGCTGGTCGAAGGGCTTCACGCTCTTCCTCTGTTCCTGATGATGCGTCAGGAAAGCCCTCCCAGCATGACAACCCTCGTCCCAAAGACAAGAGAGAGAAAAGGAAGCTCTCCAAGAAGGGTAAGGACCCAGTGGTTCCCGCACCAACGCTCCCTGTCAGCTCAGCCTCTGAGGACGAGGTCGAACTCTTTGCGTCCCCTGATGACCTGGATCTCGCCGTCTCCTCAGAAACGATAGCTGTAGTGACTTCCGTCGCTCAGTCGGTGGCAGCATGTGACCCTGCCAAGTAATTTGCCTTTTCAGTGCCTGCATGCCCCTACCGGACACGCTTTGTACAATCCTCCAGTGGAATTGTGGCGGTTATTTTAGCCATCTCCCTGCGCTACGACAGCTCCTAAGCCTGACACCTGCTTTCTGCATTGCCCTACAGGAAACCTGGTTCCCGGCAATGCGGACCCCTGCTCTTCGTGGATACAGGGGCTATTACTGCAACCGTAGCACTTACAATTGTGTGTCAGGTGGAGCCTGCGTGTATGTCCTTACCTCTGTATATAGTGCTCCTGTGCCCCTTCAAACATCGTTGGAAGCTGTGGCTGTCCGTGTAAGGACTACCCAGGACATAACCGTCTGCAGTGTCTATCTCCCTCCAGGTGGTACAGTCTCCCTGACCGACTTGGCTGCACTTGTCGCCCAACTCCCCACGCCTTTTCTTCTCCTGGGGGATTTTAACGCCCACAATCCCCTGTGGGGTGGAACGAAGGTTACTGGCCGAGGCAGGGAGGTCGAGAATCTCATCTCCCAACTCGACCTCTGCCTCTTAAACTCTGGCGCCGCCACACATTTCAGTGTGGCGCATGGCACGTTCTCGGCCATAGATCTGTCGTTGTGCAGCCCAGGGCTTGTACCATCGGTCCACTGGAGAGTCCACGAGGACTTGTGTGGTAGTGACCATTTTCCGATCTTCCTTTCACTACCACAGCGTCACTCCTTTGCGCGCTCGCCTAGATGGGCATTTAGCAAGGCAAACTGGGACACGTTCTGCTCTGCTGCCACTGTTGACTCTCTCCCCCATGGTACCATCGATGTGGCGGTTGAGACACTGACTGCAGCGATTGTTTCCGCTGCGGAACGTACCATTCCTCGTTCGTTCGGGTGCCCCCGGCGAAAGTCGGTGCCTTGGTGGTCTCCAGAGGTCGCTGCCGCCATTAAAGAACGTCGGCAGGCTCTTCAGCGACATAAGCGGCACCCGTCTTTGGAGAACCTCATTTAATTCAAACGTCTCCGTGCTCAGGTACGGAGGCTTATCAAACGGCGGAAACAGGAGTGTTGGGAGAGGTACGTTTCCAAGATTGGTTCCCGTACTTCCCCCTCCCAGGTGTGGCTGAAGATTCGGCGCATCTTTGGATTGCAGTACTCTACAGGTGTCCCAGGGCTTACCATCAACGGGGCGGTATCCACCGATGCCGATGCAATCGCCGAGCATTTCGCTCAGCACTATGTTCGGGCCTCTGCGTCGGGGAATTACCCGCCTGCGTTTCGCGCGCTCAAACGCCGGGAGGAAGGCAAACGGCTTTCTTTCGCTTCTCGCCACCCTGAGGCGTATAACGCCCCATTTAGTTTGTGGGAACTCCAGAGCGCCCTGGCACAGTGCCCCGATACAGCCTCTGGGCCAGATGGCGTCCACAATCAGATGCTAAAACACCTGTCCCCGGACTGTCAGCGATGTGTTCTTGCCATCTTCAACCGCCTATGGGGTGGTGGTGTCTTTCCGTCGCAGTGGCGAGAAAGTACCATCATTCCGGTGCTGAAGCCTGGTAAGGACCCGCTTACTGTGGATAGTTATCGGCCCATTAGCTTAACCAATACTCTGTGCAAGCTGCTGGAACGCATGGTGAGTCGACGGCTGTGTTGGCTGCTCGAGTCTCGGGGTCTCCTGGCTCCATGCCAGAGCGGCTTCCGTCAGGGCCGTTCCACCGCCGATACTTTGGTCCTCCTTGAGTCTGCAATCCGCACTGCTTTTTCCAGGCGCCAACACCTCGTCTCCGTCTTTTTTGACCTCTCCAGAGCATACGACACGACGTGGCGCCACCATATTCTCGCCACGTTGCACGGGTGGGGTCTCCGGGGCTCTCTCCCCATTTTTATTCAGAATTTTTTATCTGTTCGGACATTCCGCGTTTTAATTGGCACATCCCATAGTTCCCTTCATATCCAGGAGAACGGCGTTCCACAGGGCTCTGTATTGAGCGTGCCCCTTTTCCTTGTGGCCATTAATGGCCTTGCAGCAGCAGTAGGGTCCTCTGTCTCGCCCACGTTATATGCTGACGATTTCTGCATCTTTTTCAGCTCCTCCACCATTGGCGTTGCAGAACGTCGGTTGCAGGGAGCCATACGCAAGGCACAGGCGTGGGCCCTAGCCCATGGGTTTCAGTTTTCTCCTGCGAAGACTTGTGTTATGCACTTTTGTCGGCGTCGCACTGTCCATCCCCACCCTGAGCTTTATCTTCAGGATGCTAAGCTCAGGGTTGTTGACACTTACCGTTTTCTGGGATTGCTGTTCGATGCCCGGCTTACTTGGCTTCCACATATTCGTGAGCTCAAGCGTCAGTGCTGGCAGCATCTGAATGCCCTCCGCTGCCTCAGCAACACAACTTGGGGTGCCGACCGTAACACGCTGCTGCAGCTCTACAAAGCCCTTGTGCTGTCCCGACTGGATTATGGGAGTGTGGCGTATGGCTCAGCGTCGCACTCAGCGTTGCAACTGCTGGACCCCATTCACCACTGTGGGGTTCGACAGGCGACAGGAGCATTCCGCACCAGTCCTGTTAATAGCCTACTTGCTGAGGCTGGGGTTCCTCCGCTCTACATTCGGCGTCAACAACTCTTAGCCAACTATGCTGCCCACGTCCGTTGTTCTCCCCGTCACCCTAACTACCGTCTCCTTTTCACCGATGCGGCAGTCCATCTTCCACGCCGGCGGCCGCGATCAGGCCATGCAATTGGGATCCGTGTTCAGTCCCTGCTTAGTGAACTCGAGTCTTTGCCTCTTCCATCTGCTTTTCAGGTCCGCCCACATACACCACCTTGGTGTATCCGTCGGCCGCAGCTTCAGCTGGACCTCTCCCAATGGCAAACGGATTCAGTTCC
Source organism: Schistocerca americana (assembly GCF_021461395.2). NCBI lineage: Eukaryota > Metazoa > Arthropoda > Insecta > Orthoptera > Acrididae > Schistocerca > Schistocerca americana. The sequence goes on from NC_060124.1 coordinate 288,065,277, forward strand.
TTCTGCAGTCTTGCGCCGCCAATTTCTTGCTCTCCTCGACGAATCCCGTGACTCGGAGGTTATCTATACCGATGGCTCGATGGTTGATGGCCGTGTGGGGTACGCTTATGTTCATGCGGACTATGTCGACCAACGCTCCTTGCCGGACGGCTGCAGTGTTTACACTGCAGAGCTAACAGCTATTTTTCGTGCCCTTGAGCGTGTTCGTACCAGCACTGGCGAGTCTTTTGTCATTTGCAGTGACTCTCTCAGTAGTCTCCAGGCTCTTGACCAGTGCTACCCACGCCATCCCATTGTTGTTGCCATCCAGGAGTCCGTTCATGCTCTTGCACAACGTGGCCGTTCAGTGGTGTTCATATGGACCCCGGGACACGTTGGGATAGCGGGCAACGAACACGCCGACAAGTTAGCTAAAGAAGCCACCCGCAAACTGCCGTTGGAGATCGGCCTCCCGGCCACTGATCTCCGATCGGTGTTACGCCGTCGGGTCTTTGGGATGTGGGCCGACGAATGGCGCACCCTGTCTGTGCCCAACAAGCTGCGGCGTGTAAAGGAGACAACGACTGTGTGGGGTTCCTCCATGCGGGCCTCTCGGAGGGACTCTGTGGTTCTCTGTAGGCTCCGCATTGGTCACTCTTGGCTGACGCATGGTCATCTGCTGCGTCGAGAGGACCCCCCTCATTGTCGCTGTGGTGTGCTTATGACGGTGGCCCATATATTGTTGGACTGTCCTCTTTTAACCGCCCTCAGGCGAACTTTTAATCTCCAGGGTGCTTTATCATCTCTCTTAGGTGACAATGTCTCTATGGCAGATCGGGTTTTAAGTTTTATTCGCGCAAGCGGCTTTTATAGGTCCATTTAAATTTTTTTTTAACATCACCCTCTTTTGAGCTCTCTCTTTTACTTAGTTTTGTGTTGTGATTCGACTCCGCCCTAAACGTTTAGGCTGGAGGTTTTAACGTGTTGCAGAGTGGCTGGCTCATCCTATTATTTTCGTGATCAGCCAGCCACAGTTCTCTGCTGTGCAGTTTTAATTCCATCTGCCTTTGTTCTCTATGTTGTTTTTGTTGCTGTGCTCTGTTTTCCATGTTGTCTTACAATGGACCATGGGGCTTTTCTTCCCCTGGAGTTTTTCTTTTAGTGCTTCGCTTGACTGGTGGATAGTTCCCCTGTGCTCTGTGTTTTTATGAAACAAGGGACCGATGACCTTTGTAGTTTGGTCCCTTTAATCTTTAACCCAACCAACCAACCAACCAAGTAATTTGCCTTTTCTGTGCCTGAATGCCCCTACCGGACACGCTTTGTACAATCCTCCAGTGGAATTGTGGCGGTTATTTTAGCCATCTCCCTGAGCTACGGCAGCTTCTAAGCCTGACACCTGCATTCTGCATTGCCCTACAGGAAACCTGGTTCCCGGCAATGCGGACCCCTGTCCTTTGTGGATACAGGGGTTATTACTGCAACCGTAGCACTTACAATTGTGTGTCAGGTGGAGCCTGCGTGTATGTCCTTACCTCTGTATATAGTGCTCCTGTGCCCCTTCAAATATCATTGGAAGCTGTGGCTGTACATGTAAGGACTACCCAGGACATAACCGTTTGCAGTGTCTATCTCCCTCCAGGTGGTACAGTCTCCCTGACCGACTTGGCTGCACTTGTCGCCCAACTCCCCACGCCTTTTCTTCTCCTGGGGGATTTTAACGCCCACAATCCCCTGTGGGGTGGAACGAAGGTTACTGACCGAGGCAGGGAGGTCGAGAATCTCATCTCGTTGTGCAGCCCAGGGCTTTCTCGCGTCCGTCGGCCGTCGTAATTTAACATATTATTATTATTGTTATTATTATTTTTTGATTGTTGCCGACTTACGTGGTGGGCCTTAATGAAAATGATATTTAAGTTGAACAATGTAATAAACTTTTCATATAAATTTCCTCGGCTAGTCAGTTGACGTTAAAGCAAAAGATCTTTAGTTATTAATTACAATTGCGGCCCACACACGCGCGAGATTATTTTTCTTACCTCCGTTGACCATTGTATTGTAGTCGGAGTCCTGGCTCTGGCTCTCAGCTATGGTACTGAAAATAAGAATCTTAAAGCTAAGTATTTCTGCAACTTCGTGCGGCTGTGGAGAAAAATTAATATTATGCTAATAGCGGGCGAGTTTTCCGCTTCCGCTAATTTTTCATAAGTTAATATCGCCACGTAATGGCGTCGTTGGCTGCATCGGCCGCTGCGATTGTTGAGCTGTAAATTACTTGAATGCAGGTTAATTCAAGGAAGGCGGACATGAAATCGGGATCACCTCTTACAAATTAAAAGTGCATAATAATATTAAATAGTTATATTATATGTTTAACTCATACAAATATGCTTACATTTGTCAGCACACGCAAGATGTCACTCTAGACACATTCAAGACAAGCGAAGAAGTGAAGACGACTAAAAAATTAACAAAAGAGTGTAACTTGTCGTCTCTTTAGATCATTCTGTCATAAATTATTTCTTTGCAATCTAAACCTACACAGAGAAATTATTATTTTACGGCTACATGATAAAAAATTTGGCACTGGGGACGCTATAGCTTGTACCATCGGTCCACTGGAGAGTCCACGAGGACTTGTGTGGTAGTGACCATTTTCCGATCTTCCTTTCACTACCACAGCGTCGCTCCTTTGCGCGCTCGCCTAGATGGGCATTTAGCAAGGCAAACTGCGACACGTTCTGCTCTGCTGCCACTGTTGACTCTCTCCCCCACGGTACCATCGATGTGGCGGTTGAGACACTGACTGCAGCGATTGCTTCCGCTGCGGAACGTACCATTCCTCGTTCATTAGGGTGCCCCCGGCGAAAGTCAGTGCCTTGGTGGTCTCCAGAGGTCGCTGAAGCCATTAAAGAACGTCGGCGGGCTCTTCAGCGACATAAGCGGCACCCGTCTTTGGAGAACCTCATTTTTTTTCAAACGTCTCCGTGCTCAGGCACGGCGGCTCATCAAAAGGCGGAAACAGGAGTGCTGGGAGCGGTACGTTTCCACCATTGGTTACCGTACTTCACCCTCCCAGGTGTGGATGAAGATTCGGCGCATCTTTGGATTGCAGCACTCTACAGGTGTCCCAGGGCTTACCATCAACGGGGCGGTATCCACCGATGCCGATGCAATCGCAGAGCATTTCGCTCAGCACTATGTTCGGGCCTCTGCGTCGGGGAATTACCCGCCCGCGTTTCGCGCGCTCCAACGCCGGGAGGAAGGCAAACGGCTTTCTTTTGCTTCTCGCCACCCTGAGGCGTATAACGCCCCATTTAGTTTGTGGGAACTGCAGAGCGCCCTGGCACAGTGCCCCGATACAGCCTCTGGGCCAGATGGCATCCACAATCAGATGCTCAAACACCTTTCCCCGGTCAGTCAGCGGTGTGTTCTTGCCATCTTCAACCGCATATGGGGCGATGGTGTCTTTCCGTCGCAGTAGCGGGAGAGTACCGTCATTCCGGTGCTGAAGCCTGGTAAGGACCCACTTAATGCGGATAGCTATCGGCCCATCAGCTTGACAAATACTCTGTGTAAGCTCTTGGAACGCATGGTGAGTCGACGGCTGTGTTGGCTACTCGAGACTCGGGGGTCTTCTGGCTCCGTGCCAGAGCGGCTTCCGTCAGGGCCGTTCCACTGCCGATACTTTGGTCTTTCTTGAGTCTGCAATCCGCACTGCTTTTTCCAGGCGCCAACATCTCGTCTCCGTCTTTTTCGATCTCTCCAAAGCATATGACACGACGTGGCGGCACCATATTCTCGCCACGTTGCACGGGTGGGGTCTCCGGGGCTCTCTCCCCATTTCTATTCAGAATTTTTTATCTATTCGGACATTCCGCGTTTTAATTGGCACATCCCATAGTTCACTTCAGATCCAGGAGAACGGCGTTCCACAGGGCTCTGTATTGAGCGTGCCCCTTTTTCCTTGTGGCCATTAATGGCCTTGCAGCAGCAGTAGGGTCGTCTGTCTCACCCACGTTATATGCTGACGATTTCTGCATCTTTTTCAGCTCCTCCACCATTAGTGTTGCAGAACGTAGGTTGCAGGGAGCCATACGCAAGACGCAGGCGTGGGCCCTAGCCCATGGGTTTCAATTTTCTCCTGCGAAGACCTGTGTTATGCACTTTTGTCGGCGTCGTACTGTCCATCCCCACCCTGAGCTCTATCTTCAGGATGCCATGCTCAGGGTTGTTGACACTTACCGTTTTCTGGGATTGCTGTTCGATGCCCAGCTTAATTGGCTTCCACATATTCGTCAGCTCAAGCGTCAGTGCTGGCAGCATCTGAATGCCCTCCGCTGCCTAAGCAACACATCTTGAGGTGCAGACCGTAACACGCTGCTGCAGCTCTACAAAGCCCTTGTGCTGTCCCGACTGGATTATGGGAGTGTGGCGTATGGCTCAGCGTCGCCCTCAGCGTTGCAACTGCTGGACCCCGTTCACCACTGTGGGGTTCGACAGGCGACAGGAGCATTCCGCACCAGTCCTGTTCATAGCCTCCTTGCTGAGGCTGGGGTTCCTCCACTTCGTATTCGGCGTCATCAACTGTTAGCCAACTATGCTGCCCACGTCCGTTGTTCGCCCCGTCACCCTAACTATCGTCTCCTTTTCGAAAATGCGGAAGTCCATATCCCACACCAGCGGCCACGATCAGGCCATACAATTGGGATCCGTGTTTGGTCGCTACTTAATGAACTCGAGTTTTTGCCTCTCCCATCTGCTTTCCAGGTCCGCCCACATACACCACCTTGGTGTATTCGTCGGCCGCAGCTTCGGCTGGAACTTTCCCAATGGCCGAAAGGTTCAGTTCCTCCTGCAGTCTTGCGCCGCCAATTCCTTGCGCTCCTAGGCGCATACCATGCCTCGGGGGTTATCTATACCGATGGCTCGATGGTTGATGGCCGTGTGGGGTACGCTTATGGTCATGCGGACTATGTCGACCAGCGCTCCTTGCCGGAAGGCTGCAGTGTTTACACCGCAGAACTGACAGCCATTTTTCGTGCCCTTGAGCATATTCGTACCAGCACTGGAGAGTCCTTCGTCATTTGCAGTGACTCGCTCAGTAGTCTGCAGGCTCTTGACCAGTGCTACCCACGCCATCCCATTGGTGGTGCCATCCAGGGGTCCATCCACGCTCTTGAACAGCGTGGTCGTTCGGTGGTGTTCATATGGACCCCGGGACACGTTGGGATCGCGGGAAACGAACTCGCCGACAAGTTAGCCAAAGAGGCTACCCGCAAACTGCCGTTGGAGATCGGTCTCCCGGAAACTGATCTCAGAACCGTTTTGCACCGTCGGGTCTTTGGGATGTGGGGAGACGAATGGCGCACTCTGTCTGCACCCAACAAGCTGCGGCAGGTAAAGGAGACAACGACTGTGTGGGGTTCCTCCATGCGGGCCTCTTGCAGGGCTTCTGTTGTTCTGTGTAGGCTCCGCATTGGCCACTCTTGGCTGACGCATGGTCATCTGCTGCGTCGAGAGGCCCCCCTCATTGTCGCTGTGGTGCGCATCTGACGGTGGCCCATATATTGTTGGACTGTCCCCTTTTCACCACCCTCAGGCGAACTTTTAATCTCCAGGGTGCTTTATCATCTCTTTTAGGTGACAATGTCTCTATGGCAGATCGGGTTTTAAGTTTTATTCGCGCAAGTGGCTTTTACAGGTCCATTTAACTTTTGTAACATCACCCTCTTTTTAGCTGTCTCTTTTAATTAGTTTTGTGTTGTAATTCGACTCCACCCTACGCTGTTGGGCTGGAGGTTTTAACGTGTTGCAGTGTGGCTGGCTCATCCTATTATTTTCGTGATCAGCCAGCCACAGTCCTCTGCTGTGCAGCTTTCGTTCCTTCTGCCTTTGTTCTCTCTGTTGTTTTTGTTGCTGTGCTCTGTTTTCCGTGTTGTCTTACAATGGACCATGTGGCTTTTCTTCCCCTGGTGTTTTTCTTTTAGTGCTTCGCTTGACTGGTGGATAGTTTCCCTGAGTCGTGTGAAGTTAGCACCTCTTTTTTCGAGAAATATACATTTTTTTCACAGTTCTTGTTAGATGTGCCATAGTTCTAGAGTTCTTTCCACAAAATTTCAATAGTTCTGCAGAATTTACCGACGAAAGCAATATTCGAAAAAATTTTCGTATCGAAAACATTCTTCGTCAATTTTCCCAAATTGTGAATAAGTACAACAGTTCTGAGCACAGTTCTGAACAGAACTCAAAGAGTTCTATCGAAAACCCAAGTAACATTTTTTTGTGCAGCTAATAGTTTACGAGATAATTGCAATTTAAGGAGAAAATCTTTTCACTTACTGTGAAGTTGGCACCCTTTTTTTCAGAAATGTATATTTCTTTCACAGTTCTTGACAGGCATGCCATAGTTCTAGAGTTCTTTGTACAAAATTTCAATAGTTCTGCAGAATTTAGCGAAGAAAACAACATTGTATAACAAAGCTGATTCAGGAACTCTTTCCCTCTGATACGGTTCTTACTGTTGCCACAATAAATCACTTGTGCATAGATTCCAACTGTACTGATCATTACAAAAATACAACCATTGACCAGCGGCGCACATTTCTTGCAGCGTTGTACAAAGCATTCGGCTTATCCGCTGTGAAAATACCACACTTAACGCTATTTTAAAATTTACGGTGGATAGCTTCCGTTTATCTACAGTGTCAGCATCTATCGAATTATCTTCATGCAAACATGATGCCTGGATCACTCACTTCCCCTTTTTAGGTACGGAGGAAACTAGAGTTCAGTCTTGTGGAAGCCAAAAAAGGAAATGTGGGCAGCCCTTCTTTTACTGATAGCAAACTCTATAGAAATCTCCACGCTTGTCTTTCTTCATCATGCCAACAAAAGAAAAATTCTCCCTTCATAGCTCTATTATCATTCCAGTACTAGTAAACCAGTTGTCCGCTTTCACATTTCGACCTGACTGATATATAGATTTACACAGTCACAGAACAACATCAAAATGTTTATTGCTCAGTTGGTAAATCCTTCTGGTTGCAACACAGCGTATATTTCCAAACTGTACAGGTAAAATACTTAACAATCCACACTTAAGAATCCATACTCGTTTGTTTTGATTGATACATATTGGCAAAAACTGTACCTTCCACAGAATGCCTCCAGCTTCTTGTCTACTGTAACATTTTCTCCAAGGATGTAAGATTTGTGGTAGTTGCGTACAAACGCAGTAAATATTTCCCGAATAGCTGTTAGCTTGTCTAATTGTCTCCTTTCATCAGGAATAGCGCGACTGTAAAATCTAAGGCTCTCCAGAATAAATTTGAAACGTTTTATGTTCATTTGGAAGGTGAAATTTTTCAATGCCATCACCATCAGTTCCACACATATCTTCCAGGCTTTATCTGTTACTTTTGTTAACAACAATTAAAAACAAGAGACTGATGAAGGCTTTCAATTCAATATCATCTATTGATTTTACCCCTCTCTCACGCTGAAATGAGGCTTTGATGCTCTCAAAATTCTGATTGGAATACAAAACTACAATAGACAAATATCGTTATCCATGAGGTAATTACAGCATCACAAATGCTGCTTTGGCTGCACCTATTGGTACAGGTAGATTTCGAATAATATTATGCTCTTCGAACAATATGCTTTGGATTTCTTCAACATTATCTAGTACTTCCCACTTACAATAATAAAATTCCTATAAAATAACGCAACCAGGCACAGTGTATTAATCTGAAATTTGACGTTCAGACAGCGGACACTGACTATTAAACAGTTCAAACAGAATTTAAATGCAGTTTACATTCTGGATTAGCTTTGTACTACTTACTACGTTGATAAACAAATAAATTAATCGCTGAAATGAAATTCGAAAGGGCACAGTGGATAAAAACGAGCAATCGGCTCATATCTCATCAAAAGAGCATTAGCGTCGATACTGAATCATACATCATTGAAAGGCACACATGAAGTGTATATTTTTAGAATCAGGAAGAACCAGATGAATTTTATTACGTAAAACAGTAATTGTTTTGAGCTCTCATGACATCCAGGACCCACTAACAGCTAAAAATATACCCAAGACCCTCATGGATGAAAGTTATGTGGCAACATCACCAGCCGCTAGGATACATAAAAACATGTGCTGTGTGTAACGAATAAATTTGAAATTGCTGTCGTTACTATTGTTGCAAACATTTGTTCTAGTTAGAAAGGAAGTATGGAAGTTTGATGAGTTACACTACAGCGAGAGTTAAAAGTCTTTACAATGTATAGAAATGTAAGTATATTTACTGAATATATCGTACAAACGAACTAAGTAGTATGTTTAAATCCTAATTCAATACATGACTGATAGAGGTGTTATAATGTTGAGGGGATACAGTATTAAAGTTAATAATAAGTTCGAAATTTGTAAATAAGAACCTCGTTTATTTGGTCCTCAGTAATCCGGATTTCCGGTTTATCCGGATTCATATTTTGTGTCCCTTGGTATTTTTCCCTTTTTTTCTTATAACACGAAGATGTGTAGTCGGTGAGGTACATAGGCTGCTTATCACTAGGCCGGGAATTTAGTCTAGTACTGAGTGATAAGGAACTCGGAGTGTGTGAATGACATTGTTTCTCAAGTATTGTACATTAATATAATGGTGCATTGATGCCCATCAAGTAAGTTGCATAGTAACCACGCCAACAGCACTCCACCACAGCTCATTGTACCTCTGGTGCGATTCTCGACAGGTGTGACACCATCTGGTTAGTGGCGCGTGTGAATGTATCTGTTCTCTCAGCCATCTGTTTGTTTTGCACTGACGAGCCTTCTCTCCTTGAATCATCTAAGCGTGCACATCCCACGCTTCCACCTACAGTTACTACAGTCAGTCTTAAGAAGGCGAACTGGCATTTGTATAGTGCTGAACATTTAGACTTTTTGTATTTAGTAGAATATACATCCGGGTTTTCGATTTTCGGTTTTCCAAAATAAAAGTGAGAATTTACGATCGTCCTCATAGCTGAACTTCCAGCAATACCTCATCTCCTGCGTTCCCAATTTCGTAGAAGTTGTCCTACGAAAATTGCAGAAGCACTCTTGGACGAAAGGATATTGTGACGATATTCTTTCGTCACAGCCTGGGGTTAGAGACCCGGTCCGGCACACAGTTTTTATCTGTCAGTAAGTTTCACATCGGCGCACACCCACTGCAGAGTGAACACACAATCTATTTCATAACCTACTGGCACCATAAAAATGTTATGAGGGTTTTTAAAAGAACTCTTTCGGTGCTATCCAGAACTGTCAACAAAAGGGTTGTACCAATTTATTATAATGTAGACCAAGTGGGTCTCTCGAAAATGCTATTATCTCATTAACTGTTATCCCCACAAAAAATGTTATTACAGTTGTCGGTAGAACTCCTAGGGTCGTATTAAGAAATGCCATCAGATCTTTTGTACGAATTTATTACTTTTACATGACAAAAGTGAGTCCCATATTAATTATCTCATATAACATCATCGTCACAAATAATGTTATTATAGTTTTTGGTAGAACTCTGTGGGTGATATTCAGAACTGTCATCAGAACTATTCTACGAATTTTGCTATATTAGATAAAGTGAGTATCAGATTAAAATAAATATTGTATAAACTATTATCGCCACAAAAATGTTCTTATCATTTTCAATGCAACTCTTCCGGTGCTATCCAGAACTGCCAACAGAACTGTTATACAAATTTATTTTTTCCAAACTGACAAATAATTTTTTACCATACCAAAATTTTGCCGAGTTATTGTTTTCTTCCCGAAATTCTGTAGAACATTCGTGTTTTGAGCAGGGAAATCTAGAAGTATTGCATATATATCAAGAACTGTGAAAGAAATTTATATTTATCGTAAAAGGGGTTCAAACTTCACGGGAAATGCTCATAAGCATTCCTTAATAAAGGCAGTTACTACGTAAACAATTACCTGCACAGAATATGTTACTAGTATTTTCGATAGAACTCTTACAATGCTATCCAGAGCTGGCATCAGAGCAGAAGACAGACATAATTTTTTTTTTGAGTAAGTGTGCCCCACAATTAATCAATTACCATACAAACCATTATAACCACAAAAAATGTTGTTATGATAATCGATAGAAGTCTTGAGGTGTTAACCAGAACTGTTCATTAAACTGTTGAACGAATTTACTTTTTCTGTGGAGAAAGTCGGTCTAACATCAAAGCAGTTACCGTATAAACTATCATCGCCACAAAAAGATCTTATTAGGATTTTCGATAGAGCTCTTGGTGTTCTGTTCAGAACTGTTGTACGAATTTACTTTTTGCGAAAACTGACAAAGAATGTATTCGATACGAAAAATTTTTGGAGTATTGTTGTTTTTTTCGCTAAATTCTGCAGGACTACTCAAATTTTGTACAAATAACTCTAGAACTATGACATTTCTATCAAGAACTCTAAAAAAATATATATTTCTGAAGAAAAGGATTCCAACTTCACAGTAAGTGAAGAGGTTCCCTCCTTAAATTGCAATTATCTCGTAACGTGTTAGCTGCACAAAAAATTGTAATTAGGATATTCGATAGAACTATTGGGGTTCTCTTCAGAACTGCCCTCAGAACTGTTGTCCGAATTTACTTTTTGCGAAAATTAATAACCAATGTTTGCTATACGAAATTTTTTTCGAGTATTGTTGTTTTCTTCGTTACATTCTGCAGAACTATTCAAATTTTGTACAAAGAACTCTAGAACTATGGCATACCTGTCAAGAACTGAGAAAGAAATATACATTTCTGAAAAAAAGGGTGCCAACTTCACAGTAAGTGAAAAGATTTTCTTCTTAAATTGCAATTATCTCGTAAACTATTAGCTGCACAAAAAAATGTTACTTGGATTTTCGAAAGAACTCTTGGAGCTCTGTTCAGAACTGTGCTCAGAACTCTTGTACTTATTTACATTTTGCGGAAACTGCCAAAGAACATTTTCGATACGAAAATTTTTTCGAGTATTGTTGTTTTGGTCGCTAAATTCTGCAGAACTATTGAAATTTTGTACAAAGAACTCTAGAACTATGCTACATCTATCAAGAACACTGAAAAAAATGTATATTTCCCGAAAAAGGGGTGCTAACTTCACACGACTGTTTCCCTGTGCTCTGTGTTTTTATGAAACAAGGGACCGATGACCTTTGTAGTTTGGTCCCTTTAATCTTTAACCCAACCAACCAACCAACCAACCGACGCAGTACACCATGAGGGTATCAGGCTGGCCACTGGTGCCTTCCGTACTAGTCCCATCCCCAGCCTGTGTGCTGAGGCAGGGGAACCCCCGCTCGCCATCCGGCGGAAACTCCTCATGGTGCGACAGGTGTGTCAATTCCTTGCCTGTCCTACCTCCCCTGCGTACCCTACCGTTGCCCGACCGCCTATGGAACGTCTCTTTTTCCAGTCGTCCCAGGGCAACGAGACCATTTGGGATTCGTGCCAAGCATTTGCTTGTGTCCCTTGGTGTGGAGCGTGTGGCCCCCCAACGACAAGGTTTTACTCGCCTGCCTCCCTGGTTGCTCCAGAGGCCCAGCGTCCTTTTAGACTTGTCGGAGTACCGGAGGAGCTGCACTCCTGCGTTTGTATTTACCTCCTTATTTTCTGATATTTTAAACCAGCATCCCGACCATGTACCAGTATTTACGGATGGCTCTAAACAGGGGGACTCTGTTGGCTGTGCTGTTGTTTTCCCTGATCGACTCGTCAAGTTACGGCTTCCTGCGGCGTTTACCATCTTTGATGCTGAATTGTTTGCGATCTTGCGGGCTTTGGAGCAGATGAGATGTGTCCCCCGTCGTAAGTTCCTCATCTGTTCTGACTCCCTGAGTGCCCTTCAGACCGTGCAAGACTTGTACCCAGCGGATACGGTCGTCCAGAACATCCATGATGCCCTACTCCACCTGCAGCGGCAGGGGAAGGAGGTTTCCTTCTGCTGGGTGCCGGGGCACGTGGGTATTAGGGGAAACGAGCTGGCGAATGTGGCTGCCAAAGATGCATGTTCCCTCCCTGACGTTGTTGAATGTGCCGTCCCCCTCCATGCTGTTACCTCCCTCCTGCGTTTTCGCGTTATGCGTCAGTGGGAAGAGGAGTGGCTGGCAGTCGGTGAAAATAAGCTGCGTCTGGTGAAGGCCACCACGCGGCCATGGCGTACTTCCTCCCAGTCATGCAGGCGGGATGAGGTTCTCCTCACTCGCCTCCGCATCGGGCACAGTCGTTTCACACATAGTTTTTTACTCCGGTGGGAGGATCCCCCAATCTGCAGTGCTTGTGGCGTCCAGATTACTGTCCGCCACATTTTACTTGATAGTCTTTTATTCTCTGACCAGAGGGCGGTGGTTTCTTTGCCACCGGATTTGCCCTCTATTTTGAAAGACGACGCATCGTCTGTGGTGAAGGTTTTACGGTTTTGTGTCCTGTCCAATTTGTTGCCACAGATTTTAGGGAGAGGGTTTTAATGTGCTGCTGGATGACTGGCTCACCCAGATTTTAGGTAAGAGGTCCGCCAGTCACGAATACCTCCTTGTTTCCCTTCGGTTTCTGTCCTCCCTTCCTTGTGTTTCCTTTCCTTTTTTAGTGCACTCTTTCTCCTCTTGTTTTGCCTCTGTACGTGAGGATTTGGAACTGCGTCAGGTCTGTGTCTTTTAGCTGTTCCCCTTGTTCGCTGTTCGTCTTAGTCCCTTCACTGCTTGCGTTCCTGTTTCTATGCGTTTGGGCGCTGATGACCCCGCTGTTTAGCGCCCGTAAATCTCAAACACACACACACACACACACACACACACACACACACACACACACACACACACACACACACACACACGTTCTGTTGGCCTGCCCCCTTTTAGCTGTGGTCAGGCAGACATTTGCGCTGCCTGATATGCTCCCTGCCGTCTTCTCTGATGACCCTGCTATGGCTGCCTTAGTTTTACGTTTTATTACGGCAGGGAGTTTTTATTCTTTAATCTGAGTGTTTGTTTTATTTTATTTTGTGTTGATTCTGGCCTTTGGCCTACGGTTTTAAACTAAGTTTTTAAAGTGTTTTCGGTGGTTAGCTTTTCCATTTTTTTGTTCCTATGGTCGGCCAACCTCCGTCACACTCCATGTGATTTTTATTTCGTTTTGTCTGGTCCTTGTCTATGTTTCTTTTGTTCTGTGTCGTCTGTCTCCTATTCTGTTGAACATTTTTTTTTATTCTCTGTGGATATTTTTAGTATTTTGGAAAAAGGGACCGATGACCACTGCAGTTTGGTCCCTTTAATCCTTAAACCAACCAACCAACCAACCAACCATGTGGAAAGTCAGCAACACTTGCAAGGTGTTTACCATGAAGCGATACACAGGCGACCCAGCAGTGCGAGTAGCGAACTATATTGCGACGGTTGCGGTTAGGCAACACTACACTAATTTAACGAGTCGTATAACAATTACAGAGCAGGTTAAGGCGCAACGTGGGTTACGTAAAGGCGCAACGTGGGGTACGTAAAGGCGCAACGTGGGGTACGTAAAGGCGCAACGTGGGGTACGTAAAGGCGCAACGTGGGGTACGTAAAGGCGCAACGTGGGGTACGTAAAGGCGCAACGTGGGTTACGTAAAGGCGCAACGTGGGTTACGTAAAGGCGCAACGTGGGTTACGTAAAGGCGCAACGTGGGTTACGTAAAGGCGCAACGTGGGTTACGTTAAGGCGCAACGTGGGTCAGGTTAAGGTACACATTGTTGTAAGGGAAGGTGTATTATGGGGGGGGGGGGGGGGCGGCAGGTTCGTTGATAGTGATTATAGTAAGTGGATGCCTGCGGCATCATCAGATTTGTCACGTCAGGATGCACTTTTGGCTCACGACAGGCGGCGCTCCGATTCTATGTTTGTGGCAGACCTGTGTCTTTCATTCCTGCCATTGTTTGTGTGCTGTGATAGGAGGCAGTATTGTGATCTTGGGTGCACCCCTGTGTAGGACATGTGTGGGTGTTGGTGGCTTATCTGAGCAATGGTGGTTGTCGGAAGCATGGGATATTCTTTTTTCTGAGTGGACCTCCCAGTCTGGTTATGATAGTGTGGATTGTCTAATGTGGCGGAGAGGATGCACTGGGTGTTGTTCCATGCTGGTGCTTACATATTGTGTGTGTGCCTGTTACAGGCAGAGAGTAGTGTGTGATTAGAGTGTCTGGCTGACGTGTGGTTCTCATTGTGAGCAGAGTCTTTCAGCATGTATACGGACAGTTGTATAAATTATCTGTATTCAGATGGCTCTGTATCTATTACTAATCAGCGCCGTGTATACGGTTAATCTGGTTCCAGTCGAAACTGTTTTATCTCTGTACATTGGTGACACGGCGACTCCACTATGTAGCTACTCGTCTCGGCAGCTTCCACCGGTGTATGGCAAATGATTATAAGCAATCAGTCTACTAGCCAATACCAGTAGTGTGGCGTCACATGTCTGGGATGGGGGAAGCTGCACCCTTCCGGTGGGTCATGGCCTAGAAAGACTCTCCCCACGCAGGGGGCTCGGACTGTCATTACTCTTCCGAGTAATATATTTGCCGTACGTTTTTGCGACTGCGAGTGCAACGCCCACGGGTACCGACATGGATGGGGCGCCTCCTAACTGATCGCTCAGGATCGGCATCCGCACAGAGAGTAACGCGATCGCGCCTGTAGCTCGTAAGTGGTACAGCTCGCAACTCACGTATAGGGACGAATTTTTTTTTTTTTTTTCCAAATTTATGGAACATGCATAACCCACTTTCTAACACTTTTGAGTGGGCGTATTGTGACTAACTATCTCTGCTATTACACTACAGGAGTGGATTATTAGTGCATGCATACTATCTAGTTGTTTAGTAGCTTTGCTTAATGCCAATCATCGGCCTCTTAGCCTCTCTGGAACGCTGCCAGAGAGTTGCCCGTCCCTAGCCACGTGGAGGCGGGCCGCTACTTCTAGAGAAACCACTCCATTTGTGTTACTCTTTTATTCCCCCCACCACCATGCTGAACTAACTACAACTACTACCTACTCTAAGTCAAGACTTAAACAAACATAGTATTTACATATTTACAATTGCGCATTAGATCTCAGCGCATTTACTCTCTCCCAAGGTAGGCTCGCTGGGCCTCACTTGAGATTTTGTTAACCAATTTTGCGAAATTGCTAAACATTTCGCTTTCTGTTAATATTTCATTAACATTTCTAGTCCGCAGAAGCTGCGTCTCCCCTGAGACAACCTGTTCATATATTGGGCACTCGAACACTATGTGTTCTGGCGATCCTTCGTGGGCACCACAGTCACACTCCGGTGTTGGCCTTTTCCCTATTTTATGCAGGTACGTGGGATAAGGACCATGTCCTGTGAGGAAGTGAACTATGCCCTGCGAGGGCTTCATTATCTTGTTATTTAATCTTCCCCTCACTGTGGGTATAAACCCATGGACTCTACGGCCCATACTGGATCCATCCCATTCGTCCTGCCAAATGTCAAGCACTTTCTTGCGGATGGCTTTGACACTTTACAGAGGAACACCCATAATGTCTTGTACCCTGTCGATGTTCTGTTTGCGCAGCCAATAGAAGGCTGCGTGCTGCCTTATTATTAGGTCTAATGGACATAGACCCATAATTACCAACAGTGCATCTGTTGGACTTGTGTTGAATGCTCCAATGCATCTCAACAGAATGTTCATCTGTATTCGCCTGACAGCAGCGGCAGGCCGCACCAGAGCTAACCTGTGGGCCCACACACTGGATGCGTGCCCTACTATTGGTGCCAATATGCTGTTATGATAAATATTTATTGCCTTTGACGGCAGATGGAACCTTCTTTGTCCAATTGATATTATCTTATTGAACAAAGCTAAGGACTTTGTCGTTATTTGCTCGATATGCGGAATGAAACTCCAATTCTCATCTAAATATACCCCAAGGTAACGGGCATATCTCTGTCGTGACACTGCTTGGCCATTAATTCTGACTGTTGGGTCCCTATTTAACTTGCCTTTCAAGAGCATATATAGGGATTTTTGTGGTGCTATAGACATTTTAGTCTTCGTACACCAGTTGGTTAATAGTTCAATAACCAGTCGTGATCGGTCCTCGATCACATTGCGAGTGTCACCTTCTACTAGAATTGCGAGATCATCCGCATAAGCAACGACTCCCAGAACTGCAGTCTCTCGCTGCAGGACGTTTAACAAAGGTTCCATGTTAATATCCCAGAAAATGGGACCACACACCGATCCCTGGGGACAACCACGGGATACTCTTTTAGATACGACGGCTCCAGGAGCCGTTATCGTAGCAGTCCTTCCATCACAGTAGGCCTCCAGACAGCCATACAGCAGCTGCGGGCACCCAATCTCTCTTAGGCGAGAGAAGAGTGCCGGCCACCACAGGTTGTCGAAGGCCCCTGAGATGTCTATCATTATGCCAAGTACATACTTTGATGTCGCAGAGTGAACAATTTGGCAAACCTCATTGATCGCATCCTGGGTGGAGCGACCCTTTCGGAATCCGAACTGCCTATCACTCATACCATGCAGAGTTCGATGACTCTGGAGACGGTCAGCCAGCAACTTCTCAAATGCTTTGCCCATTACATCCAGCAGACAGATAGGCCGATAGGATTTCGGCACTGTTGGATCTTTATCAGGGCCTTTCCTGATAATTACAACTTCTGCAGTTTTCCACTTTAGTGGATAATAGCCCCTTTGTAAACAGCTGTTGTAAATACGACTTAGTGCCGGGGCGACCAAGTGTGCGAGTCCCTGTAAGATCTCCACAGGGATCCCGTCAGGACCGGGCGCCTTCTTCCTTGCAAAGGTGTAGATGGTTGCTTCTACCTCCTCTGCTGAGAAAGGGCACACGTTTGTATCGTTGAGATACGGAATCGAGAGCGCCTGACGTATTTCCCGCTGCTCGTGCGAGTCTTGGTCCTCAATGTCATCAGGCAGTAATGTGTCCAACAGCAACCTTGGTGTTTCTTCCCAATTCTTGGTCGTGTCTCCATCCCCAGCACGTAGCGTAGACAGCATCATGGGCGATCTTATTTTTTCTCGAACGATTTTGTAAGGAACTCCCCAAGGGTCTGTTCCCAGCTGATCGTTCACAAATCTTTCCCAGGATTGGCGCCTTGTAATGTCCAACTGATCCTTGTATCTCTGCTTCAGACGACGATAAGTACGCAGGTGGTATTGTCGTTCGTCGTGGGCAAAGCTCCTTTGGTAGTTGCTTCACGCCCTTCTGACCGACCGTTTGAGCACAGTCAATTCAGGGGTCCATGGGGTGGACTCCCTGCAGATGTATCTCGCTATTCGAGGTACAGCCAGTGTGATAGCCGTTTGCACGGAGCTTACCAGCTCCTCCACAGCTTCATCAATATTACCTATGTCCTCTCCGAACTCGGGAGGACTGAACACCTGCACGAGTCGGTCCCAGTCTGTCCGAGCATAATTGAAGCGTTCCACCCACTCGCCTGGCACATCCGCGGTGGTCGGCGCTATATCAAATGTTATACAGTTATGATCACTGACAGTTAGATGTTCTCTTACTTGCCAGTTATGGACGTGGGGTGCTGCCCTCTCGCTTGCTAGTGTGACATCAATATTTGATGTTGCACCCGCCCTCCCTGAGTAGGTGGGGGGGTACCCAGGCAAGTTTAGCACATACATGTGCTTTTCCATTATCAAATCAACAAGCTCCGCACCCCTACCGTCCTGTACATCGCTGTGCCAGAGTGCGGACTTAGCATTAGCATCAAGAGCTACAATTATAGCCTGCCCGGCTAAAACTCTTAGTATCCAATTCAGCTGATCAAGATAAATCTTGATGTCATGTCTGAATTGGCAGTAGACGTTTCCAACGTACATACTGTAAGACAGCAGATTTAGTTGTACAACTATAATATGCTCAGTACAGAACTGATTTAATATCTTAGTTTTAATAGTTTTATTCAATACTATAATTGCACTCATGGGGTTCCCACCTGAGGATACCACCTGTGCTGTTGCGGGAAAACCAGGGACTCGACCCGCACAGGAGTTCGGTTCTTGTATCAAAAGACGTATAGGGACAAATTTTTTTTTTTTTTTTTTTTACAATTTGCGAAAATTATAACTAAAGCCCACCACCTTGATATCTAAAGTGGGCTGTACAATGTATTTTATTTGTTATATTACAACTTACAGTGTTTTTTTTTATTAATTACAATAGTTGATACAATTCTAGAATGATTCTGGCCTCTTAGCCGCTCCGGATGTCCTGGAGCGTTGCCCGTCCCTAACCACGTGGAGGTGGGCCAGGCTCTACTTCCGGCAAAACCACTCGTTTTATCTAATTTTCCCTCCCAAAACCGTCCCTTCATTACAATTTATTGTTATGTTACAATTCTACATTACAATATTCTTTTCTACCACTACAAAACTACGCGCTACTTAATATAATACAATGAGATCTTTACAATGTTTACTGATTGTTAGTTTACAATTTGTTTACAGTTCTTATTCTACATCAATTTTCTTAGTTACATTTGGTGTTTTTAACTATTGATTGTTAGTTACATTTGCACATTGTTAATCTAAATACACTTGTTAGTCGCAAGTTGATCATTTACAATTCAAAACAATTGATATCGCCATATTAATTCTACTGCCAGTTCCTTGTGTCATCATCGTCTTTACTTTAACTATTATTTCTACATGATTGGTGTTTTAGTCATTTCTGGGAATTAGTATGGATCAGCATGAAGCCAAAACCTTCCAGCTCGCGCCCCGAGACATCCTCCTAATCTATTTCGCAATAGATAGGGGAGTCTCACCTACTCACCGCAACTTGCCCTCAATGCTGTCCTGTTTAATACGTTTTACGCCCAGGGCAGTGGCGGTCAGGCCCCGGACCAGCCATGCCACCGAGGGCAGAAGAATTTCTGCCCATCGGGGCGGTCATGCCCCGGCCAGCCAATCCACTTACCATGGGAGTCTGTACTTTCTTGGTGTTGTCATGGATTGATGCCAATACCACTCAGACTTGCTGAGTGGTAGGGCGTTTCTCCCCTAAGTTTTATTCGTTAGCAATTCTCTCAAATACTGTTCTTGATAATTTTGAAACTTGATCTACCAATCTTTGTAAACTATTATATTTGTCTGGATCTCTTATTATATCAATTAAATGATGACCACGAAGTACCTGCCTGTACTCCGAGACAGCCTGCCCGAATGCTGGACACTCAAAATCTACATGATCTGGCGTCCCTTCAGGGGCGCCACAGACACACTCCGGTGAGGGTCGGCTTCCTATCCGACACAAATGCGTCGGGTAGGGTCCGTGCCCGGTCAGGAAATGGATCATTCCTTGTGTTGGCAAGAGATGTTTTATTTTTAACCTTTGTCTTACGTCTGGGAAGAGGTTATACACCCTTCTCCCAGTGTCCGAATTTTGCCATTCTATTTGCCACGTATCCAAAGCCCAAGATTCTATTTCCTTTACATTTAGTAAGTGTCTCCCCGTTATCTCATGAATTTTGTCATGCATTTGTTTTTGAAGCCAAATTATTGAAGCATTTTGTCGTATAAGTATGTCTAACGGGCAGAAGCCCATTAAGACAAGTAGTGCATCTGTGGGTGTGGTGCCGAAGGCACCAACACAACGTATAATAATGTTACGTTGTATGCGTCTTACCGACTGTGCGGGTCTCACCAGAGCGAGCCTGTGGGCCCACGCACTGGCCCCATACCCCACAACCGGCGCAAGGATGGAATTATGATACATTTTGGTAGCCACAGGAGGTACATGGAAACGTCTTTGGCCTATACTTATCAGCTTGTTGAAGATATTTGTGGCTTTTGTCGCGACATGTCCTATATGTGGGGTATATGACCAGGCCTCGTCAATATACACACCTAGATATGTTAAGGTTTTTTGTCTTGTCACTATTCTGTTATTTATTCTTACTGTGGGATCACATGCAAGCTTTCCCTTTAACAGTATATATGATGACTTATGTGGTGCAATTTGTAACTTTGAGTCACTGCACCACCGCATTAGTATTTCTAATGCAAGTGCAGCTCGGTTTTCTATCTCCAGACGACTGTTCCCCTCCACCATTATGAAGAGGTCATCAGCATAGGCAACCGCACCAAGTACTGCATTGCTTTCTTGTAGTGCATGCAACAAAGGGTCCATGTTTATGTCCCAAAAAATGGGGCCACATACTGAACCCTGTGGGCATCCCTTCGTTATTGGTTTGGACACTACAGCACCCGGAGCGGAGATCCTTGCAACTCTATCTTTACAGTAATCCCTCAGACAGCCATATAGTGACACCGGACACTCAATTTCCCGCAAACGGGAGAAGAGCGCCGGCCACCACAGGCTGTCGAAGGCACCAGATATATCCACCGTGATTCCTAATACGTACCGACTGGTGGAGGAGCGAGCCGTATCGGCTACTTTGTTAATGGCATCTGATGTCGATTTACCCTTCCTGAAGCCGTACTGCAACTCGCTCATGCCGCGCAGTATTCTGTGGCTCGACAGTCTATGCACGAGTAGCTTCTCCAGAGTCTTTCCCAGGACGTCCAACAGGCAGATCGGTCTGTAGGACTTAGGAACTGTAGGATCTTTATCCGGATCTTTCTTGATAATGACGACCTCCGCAGTTTTCCATTTCGTTGGGAAGCGTTGAGCTTCTAGACAGTGGTTGAAGATAACTGTAAGACATGGAGCCAGCTTGCGTGCCAATTGCTGCAGGACCTCCGCAGGAATTGCGTCTGGTCCTGGAGCCTTCCGCCTGGCAAAGGAGTTCACTGCATTTACTACCTCCTCCTGTGAGAAGGGGTAGACATTTAGTTCATTATAGTATGGATCCTCTACTGCCTGTCTCAGGATGGCTTGCCTTTCGGTGTCATTTTCTAGATCGTCATCTGGCAAGAGAACTCTGAGTAATTCCTCAGCAGTCTGTTGCCAGTTTGTCGTCATTATGCCTGTGTCTGCTACCCTCACTGTTGACAAAAGCATTGGTGAATGGATCTTCTCCCTCACAATCTTGTATGGAACTCCCCAGGTGTCCAAAACAAGATGCGAGTGCACAAAGTCCTCCCAACTTTTCTGTCTATGCTTTGTTAAGGATTCCTGAAAGTTTCTCTTTTGTCTCCTGTAAATTGCCAGGTAATACTGTCTTTCGTCCTGGGTAAAGGCCCTTTGATAGAGACGACGAGCTCTCCTCATACCCTGCCGGAGCCTGGTAAGCTCAGGAGTCCACGGAGCTGTCGCTCTGCAGATGTACCTCCTCTTTAATGGTACAGAGGCAGCAACAGCCGTCTTTATAGCGGTTACAAGAGCTTCTACTGCTTCGTCTACCCCCCCCTGCGGGTTCGGGGGTTAGAATAGGCCCGCGGTATTCCTGCCTGTCGTAAGAGGCGACTAAAAGGAGTCTCCAACGTTTCGGCCTTATGTGATGGTCCCCTCTCGGGTTTGACCTCCATCTATCTAAATTCTTCCGAAGAGCGAGCCAATTGGGGAAGGGCACCTTACATGGTGCACTGTATCCTTCGTGCAATTAGACCTATAGCCGTCTTTCTCGTCGTTGCAATGGTGTCCCGCTCGTTTTCGATCTCTTGGGCGATTACCACGCTGCACTCTGCAGTGTTTCTTTTAACTGTGACGACGACCTTGGCCATTTTTGCACCTAAGATCCAGCACGGTAGCCAGTCCGTTGTGGTGGGGTCGCCATGTACCCTCTTCGTTGTAGTCCCCTGACAACACAGGGATCGCTCTACTGATGCCTGCGCCATTAACTCCCCACGTATGCCAAGGAGTAGATGCCCATCGCCCTGGGGCATCGGGACTCCCGGCAATGGCCATCCTGCCAGGTGGCCTTTGCTGTGGCTGGGTGGCGCCCGTGGGGAGGGCCCTTGGTCGGAGTAGGTGGCATCAGGGCGGATGACCCGCAATGAAGCGTGGTACATCGTCTCTCGCTGGCGGCCAGCCGTCAGCAGTCTCTAAGCGTTCCAAAGCTCAATTCAAGGCTAATGTGTATGACCCCAAATCGTTCCCCTCCCTGGCCACACCATGGGAGGAACGAAGGGCTATGAATAAGAGCGAAAGATACTCGCCCCGGTATCTCGTCTGTACCAGAGCTGACGGGGAATCTTTTATGTCCGTGAAGCCTCAGTTCTTTGTAGAGCATTTAGAGGACAAGTTTGGGGAGGTGGAGGGCTTGTCCAAGATGCGGTCCGGATCGGTGTTGATCAAAACGGCATCCTCCGCGCAGTCGCGGGCCTTGCTCGCTTGTACTAAGCTGGGGGATGTCTCTGTCACTATCACGCCCCATAAGAGTCTGAACATGGTCCAGGGCATTATCTTTCACAGGGATCTGCTTTTACAGTCCGACGACGAGCTGCGCGCCAACTTGGAGCGCCGAGGTGTCCATTTCGTCCGGCGCGTCCACCGGGGTCCGAGGGATCGTCAAGTTGCCACCAGTGCCTTCATCTTGGCCTTCGAGGGTGACACGTTACCTGAGAAGGTCAAGGTGATGGTGTACCGTTGTGATGTCAAGCCGTACATCCCTCCCCCGATGCAGTGCTTCAAGTGTTGGAAGTTCGGCCACATGTCTTCACGCTGTGCGTCCGACCTCGTCTGTCGCGATTGCGGTCGACCTTCCCATCCTGATCATCCCTGTGCGCCGCCTCCAATCTGTGTGAACTGTGGTGCGCACCATCCGCCTTGCTCGCCAGACTGTCCGATTCTGCAGAAGGAGCGGAAGATCATGGAAGTAAAGACTCTCGACCGCCTGACGTACACTTAGGCGAAGCGGAAATAAGATCGGCTTCATCCGGTGCGCATGACAACTTCTTATGCCGCAACTGTCTCTCCTTCTACTATTCCCTCCGCTCCAGGCAGCTCTCAGAGTCGAAGTCCCACACCTGCCCCCTTGATGGTGGGGGGCACTAAACCTCCTGTTGCTCCTGCTCCATCTACTTCAGGAGCAACACCCCCCCCAACCATCGGGGACATCAGTCCCCCCTTTCCAGCCGGAGAAGCGTAAGACTTCTTCGGCTACTCTCGTAAGGAAGGGGTCCCTTAGGGACCTTCCTTCGCACGCTCCGACCGGTTCCAAAGCCGACGGCCGCAAGTGACTCAAACAACCGCCAGTCCCTGGTCGTCGGGACACACGGTCGTCGTCTGTCCCCGAGACTGACCCAGTGACGCCCTCTCAGCCTGAACCACCCAAGGCGCAGCGCGAGAAGCAGAAGAATAAGAAACTCCCCAAGGCTACCGACATTGCGGTGGCACCCATTCCACCGCTTCCTACAAGCTCTGCGTCTGACGATGAGGTGGAGATTCTGGCGTCCGCTGAGGACATGGATCTCGCCAGTCCCTCGGATGCAATAGCTAGCTGTTGTCCAGGTGGTGACTCAGTAGCAGCAGGGGCCCTGGAGGCGTAATCTGCCTCCCCAGTACCTTCACGCCTTTCCCATCCATGGCTAATAACATCCGCCAGTGGAACTGCAGCGGTTTCTTCCACCATCTAGCTGAGCTCCGCCACCTTATCAGCCGTCATCCTTTCCTTTGCATTGCTCTGCAGGAAACTTGGTTTCCAGCAATGCGAACCCCCGCCCTCCGTGGCTATCGGGGTTATTTTGAGAACCGGGCAGCTTATGCAAGGGTGTCTGGCGGCGTCTGCATATATGTCCTGAACTCTCTTCACAGCGAGTTTGTACCTCTACAAACAGCTTTAGAGGCTGTCGCTGTTCGGGTGTGGACGCCACAGGCTATCACCATCTGCAGTATTTACCTTCCACCTGATGGTACTGTCGCGCGGCATGTCCTGGCTGCTCTGATAGCACAACTGCTGCCACCTTTTTTGCTGCTGGGCGATTTCAGTGCCCACAACCCTCTATGGGGTGGGACTGTCTCCGATGACCGCGGTCGGGCCGTGGAGCATGTGTTGGCTCAGCTCGACCTTAGCCTCTTAAACACCGGTGCTCCCACGCATTTCAGTGTGGCCCATGGCTCGTTCTCGGCCATCGATCTCTCTATTTGCAGCCCTGGACTTGTCCCATCCCTCCACTGGAGGGTGCAACCTGACTTGTGTTGCAGTGACCATTTTCCCATCTATTTGTCACTGCCACAGTGTCATTCTTCTGGGCGCTTGCCCCGCTGGGCTCTCCGCAGGGCTGACTGGCCAGCTTTTACTCCCGCTGTAACCATTGCGTCTCCCCCACAGGGTGACATTGACGAGGTGGTTCGTGTTTTCACCACGTCCATCATTTCAGCGGCCGAGGCTGCCATCCCCCGTTCTTCTGGCCTCCCTCGGCGGAAGGCTGTCCCCTGGTGGTCGCCGGAGATTGCTGAGGCTATTCGCGACCGTAGGCGGGCTCTCCAGCGTCATAGGCGGCACCCGTCTCTGGAGACCATCATCGCCTTTAAGAGCCTCCGTGCCTTCGCCCGTCGTCTTATTGCACGGCGTAAGCAGGAGTGCTGGGAGAGGTACGTCTCCTCCCTGGGCTCCCGTGTCTCGTCCTCGCACGTGTGGTCCCGGATCCGGCGGATTTATGGCTCCCAGACCCCTATGGGTGTGCCTGGGCTCTCCTTGGACGGCGCTGTCTGCACGGACGCTGCCGCCATTGCTGAACGGCTAGCCGCGCACTTTGCTCAGAGCTCTGCGACTGTATCCTTTCCCCCCGCCTTTCGCTCTCTAAAGGAGCGAGCCGAGCGGACGCCGTTCTCATTCCATACGCGTCATTCTGAAGAATACAATGCTCCTTTTAGCGAGAGGGAATTCCTCGCTGCCCTCGCCGATTGCCCTGATACAGCACCAGGCCCAGACTGCATCCACGCGCAGATGCTGAAGCATCTCTCCAGGGACTGCCAGAGACACATTCTCGCGATATTTAATCGCATTTGGAGCGAAGGCGTGTTCCCGTCGTAATGGCGAGAGGGTCTTATTGTCCCCATCTTGAAGCCCGGTGCGGACCCACTGGCGGTGGACAGCTATCGTCCCATTACCCTCACCAACGTTTTGTGCAAATTGCTCGAACGTATGGTTGGGCGGCGTTTGTGCTGGGTCCTTGAGTCGCGCGGTCTCCTCGCTCCATCCCAGGGTGGCTTCCGTCGGGGCCAGTCTGCAGTGGACAATTTGGTGCGGCTGGAATCTGCTGTCCGTACCTCCTTTGTCCGACGTCAGCATCTCGTTGCTGTATTTTTCGATCTGCGGAAGGCGTATGACACCACATGGAGGCATTACATCCTCGCCACCTTGCATGGGTGGGGTCTTCGTGGTCGGCTCCCGGCTTTTCTTCAAAGCTTTTTATTGCGCAGCTCTTTCCGGGTGCAAGTCGGTGCCACCTCTAGTTCCTCTTATATACAGGAAAATGGGGTCCCGCAGGGCTCGGTGTTGAGCGTCTCCTTATTTTTAGTGGCCATTAATGGTCTGGCTGCAGCAGTGGGGTCGTCGGTGTCTCCTTCTTTGTATGCCGACGACTTCTGCATCTCATTTAGCTCCACGACTACGGGAGTCGCCGAACGCAGGCTGCAAGTCGCCGTTCGCAAGGCAGCATCATGGGCTCTGACTCATGGTTTTCAGTTCTCTGCTGCCAAGACTCGAGTAATGCACTTCTGCAGGCGTCAGACGGTCCACCCTCATCCTGAACTTTACCTCGACGGCCACCTGCTTGACGTGGTGGACACTTGCCGCTTCTTGGGACTTGTGTTTGATGCCCGGCTCACATGGGTTCCTCATGTTACTCAGCTGAAGCAAAAATGCTGGCGGCACCTCAACGCCCTCCGCTGCCTTAGCCACACGTCTTGGGGTGCAGATCGCTGCACGCTACTGCAATTGTACAGAGCCCTTGTGCAGTCCCGGCTTGATTATGGGAGCCTGGCCTATGGGTCTGCGTCACCCTCAGTGTTGAAGTTGTTAGACCCCATACACCACTGTGGGGTTCGGCTTGCAACTGGCGCTTTTCGCACTAGTCCCGTGGATAGTCTACTGTTGGAGGCCGGGGTTCCCCCGCTGCGGATTCGCCGCCATCGACTGCTCGCCGACTATGCTGTCCACGTACATTGCTCGCCAGGCCATCCCAATCGTCGCCTGCTTTTCCCTGCCTTGGTCCACCACCTGCCCGAACGGCGACCTCGGTCTGGGCTTTCCGTAGCTGTCCGTGTCCAGTCCCTGCTGTCAGAACTGGGGTCATTCCCTCTTCTGCCTCCCTTCCGGGTCCGTACACCTACGCCTCCCTGGTGTTTGTCCCGGCCGTCCGTCCGTCTGGATTTGGCACAGGGACCTAAGGACTCGGTTCCGCCTGTGGCCCTCCGTCGCCGTTTTCTTGCGCTCCTCGACTCATTTCCGGGCTGTGAGCCTGTCTACACTGATGGTTCCCTGGTTGATGGTCGCACTGCCTACGCTTTTGCTCACGCTGCCCATGTTGAGCAACGCTCCTTGCCGGCTGGCTGCAGTATTTTTACTGTAGAGCTGGTGGCCATCTCGCGAGCTCTTGAGCATATGCGTTCCTGCTCAGATGCGTCCGTCGTCATCTGCAGTGACTCCCTGAGCAGCCTTCAGGCCATCGACCGCTGCTATCCCTCCTCTCCTCTGGTGTCCTCCATTCAGGAGGCTGATTCCGACATTGCCCGTTCTGGTCGTTCGGTGGTCTTGGTTTGGACGCCCGGTCATGTTGGCATCCCTGGGAACGAACGTGTAGACAGGCTGGCCAAAGGGGCGATCGACGCCCCGGCTTTGGAGATCGGCCTTACGGCTCGCGACCAGCAGCTGGTGTTGCGCCGTAAGCTGATTGGGATGTGGGCTGCTGAGTGGCGTGGCATGACAGCCCCGAATAAACTGCGGGCTGTCAAGGAGACGACCGATGTGTGGCGTTCCTCCCTGCGGGCTTCTTGCAGGGACTCGGTAGTCCTGTGTCGGCTGCGCATCGGCCATACATACCTGACGCACGGCCATCTGTTGCGTCAGGAGGATCCCCCCTTGTGTCGGTGTGGGTCCCGGCTGACGGTCGGCCACATTTTGCTGGAGTGTCCTCGACTGCGCACACTCCAGCAATCTTTTAATCTCCCGGGCACTTTGGCTTTGGTTTTATCCGACGATGCCTCCATGGCTGATACCGTTTTAAATTTTATCCGTGGTAGTCCGTTTTATGGTTCGATTTAGGGAGGTCCTGCGCCTTTCCCTTTCTGTGTCTATTGTCCTTGTGTCTGTTGCTGTTCTGGTGTGCCGTGAGATGGTTGACTCTTTCCCATTTTTGATCTCGTGGTCAGTCAACCAGTCTCCGGCCATCTTCCTTTCTTCTGTTTCTTTCTGTCTGGTGTTCCTCTGTCCTGTTTTTGTCTGTAGTGTTTGTTGCTGCATTTGTGTGCTTTTAGCGCCTGGGGGGACGTCTCCTCCCCCTTTGGTTTTTATCTGCTTCGTAGATTTTCGGCTCGCCTGATTTTGGAATGGGGGACTGATGACCTTCGCTGTTTAGTCCCCCTTAAACATCCAACAACCACCACCATCCCATTGTGTCCCGTCATCTGACGTTTGTGGGGATGTATGTAAGAGGCTTGTGTCCTTGTGGTGGGATGCTTGGTCATCCCTCCAAGGAAACAAGCTCCAGGCAGTAAAAGCGCTCCCAACTGCTTGGACAACTTCCTCCCGACCATCTCGGCGCGAGGAGGTCCTTCTGACCAGGTTGCGGATTGGGCATTGCCGGTTTAGCCACCGCTACCTGCTCTCTGGTGACCCAGCCCCGCAGTGCCCTTGTGGTCAGGCATTAATGGTGCGCCATGTTTTATTGTCGTGTCCCCGTTTTAGTCAATTTCGTGTTGTCCTGTCCCTGCCATCTACCTTACCGGATGTTTTAGCTGATGACGCTCGAGCAGCTGCTCGTCTTCTGCGTTTTATAACTTTAACTGGCGTGACCAAAGACATTTAACCTTTTTACTTATTTCATCTGCATCTTTGTCAGGTCCTTTTGATGTCCCCCCATCCCCTTGAGTTTTAGCAGGTTCCTTGTGCTCTAACACCAGTGACTGGGCGCTAATGACCTCAGCAGTTGAGCGCCCTTAAACCCCACCAAAAAAAAAAAAATCTGTGTGGTTTTAGTTTGTTTTGTCTTGTCTTTGTCTCAGTATCTCTTGTTCTGTATCGTCTGTGATCTCTTCTGTTCCTTGTTCTTATTCTCTGTGGGTGTTCTTTGTCTTTGGAACAAGGGACCGATGCCCATAGCAGTCTGGTCCCTTTAATCCCCCAAACCAACCAACCAACCAACATGCTCAGGGAGACGGGATAGGAGGATGTCTACTGCCATGTTAAAAAGGATGGGGGACAGAGGGTCACCCTGCCAAACACCCCTCGAAGGCCGCACCAGATCGGACGACTTCCCACCAGCGCAGATAACCGTCGATCCCGCCCCATGGCACCCCCGGATGTAGTCAACGAACTCGACCGGCAGGCCATGGGTTCTCAGCACAGGGCCAAGGGCGCCGTGGGCAAGCAAGTCGAAGGCCTTTGACACATCCAGGGATGCCAAGTACAGCGAAGCGGCGGCCCTCCGCGCCTAAGTCATCGCCAGATCCAGGATAAAGGTGTTACGAAGCATCCCATCCTGTGGGATGATAGCCCGCTGACGACCATCCGAAGTGCAGAAGCGCATAAGGCAGCCAACCAGAACCTTATGGAAGGCTCTGGTTAGCAACGGGCACATTGTAATCGGACGGAAGTCAACAGGGGATGCTGCGGCGGTCTTCTTGGGCAGCAGGGTGATCCTGGCCTGAAGGAGACGGGATGGAAGGGAACGGGAAAGTAGAAGGATATTCAGGATTTTAAGGAGAACCTCCCGGGGAAGGCGACGCAATTGGGCCAGTGTAAGACCATCTGGGCCTGCAGCAGAGCTTCGAGGTGGTAGAGCAGTAGCCGCCTCTTCCGCGGTGTTGGGAGCCCATAGTTCGTGGAAGGGTACCATCTTTGAGAATGGCAACAGCCTGTCGGACAGACCCTCACCCCGGGGAGGCCGAGACCTGACACGAGGTGGGGCAAAGAGGTCTGTCCAATACTCGATCAGCCCCGGGATGGATGGGGGCTGATGCAGAAGAGTGCCCTCAAGGAGCCCGTTAATGCAACATGCCGGATTTTTCTTGAAGGCACGCTGGACCACTGCATATTCACACCTTCTTCGAGCACGCTTCCGCTCTGGAGGCTGTTGGATCCGTATGTTTGCAGCTTGATGGACAGCTGGTTCCATGCTCCCTAACTCATCCAAAGCAGGTAGCAACATTGCTCGGTTAGTATCCTGGCTAGTGGTAGGACCAAGAGCCAGAAGAGCATCAAGAGAGTGAAATCGGCAGCCCGATGGAGGGAGTTCAGAAACAAAGGACCAGATGGCAAGGTCAACGCTATCCCCCTGAGGTGGAACGTGTGGTACAGGGGATCCGTCACCAGGCTCAGCCGCAGTATCATGAGAACCATGAGCACTACGGGGGAGCTCGGCGACAAACCTTGCCACCATGTCCCGATAGGACTGCGCCCTACGCTGGCACTTGATGGACTCCAGCGTTCGAGCAGGAAAGGCATTGGCGAGCTCCTGGTTAAAGAACTTGCAACTGTGGATGGTCAGGGTTGCTTCAGCATGGGCCAAACGCAAGAGTTCTTCTTCAGACCACCTGGCCTTCTTCCTCACCGTCTGTATCTCTGCGTTGACTGCAGATGGATGAGCATGACGCCGGTGGACACCGAGCCCGGTCTTGGTGGAAAAAGACCGCGAGCACTGAGGGCAGACAATGGGGAGCGGCTCTCGACCTGCATCGGTTGGCTGGTTGGGTGGCTCATCAGCTGGCACAGGCGCTCCAGTGGCACTTCTTGTTGTTGGGGCCAGCTGGAGCAAAGGCACAAGGGGAGGCAACCCCCATGCCCTAAACACATCCTGCTCTGTCGGTCGAGGAACTTTGGGAGACTTATGCCAAGGCATAACCTTCCTCAGAACCTCTCACGACACCCGCCACGTGAAGGCCAGAGCTAGGATTTCCCACCGAGAGGCTAAGCGAACAATCATCCACTCGACACCACTAGGATGCTAAGGAGTGGACCGAGAGGACCCGTATATGACGCATCATGTGAGCATTTGGAGAGTCATAGTTACTCCCGCCGTTTACCCGCGCTTGCTTGAATTTCTTCACGTTGACATTCAGAGCACTGGGTAGAAATCACATTGCGTCAACACCCGCTAGGGCCATCGCAATGCTTTGTTTTAATTAGACAGTCGGATTCCCCCAGTCCGTGCCAGTTCTGAGTTGATCGTTGAATGGCGGCCGAAGAGAATCCGCGCACCCACGCGCCCCCGGAGGAGCACACTAAGGCGGACGCGGCCTCGCAGCAGGGAAGATCCGTGGGAGGCCAAGGCACAGGACCGAGCTCGGATCCTGCACACGGGTTGAAGCACCGGGGCGCGAACGCCGCGCAGGCGCGCGCATCCTGCACCGCCGGCCAGCACGAGGCCGACCAACGGCGAGAGCAGACCACTCCCGCGCTAAACGCCCGCACTTACCGGCACCCCTACGGCACTCACCTCGCCCAGACTCCCTGCGGGTTCGGGGGTAAGAATAGGCCCGCGGTATTCCTGCCTGTCGTAAGAGGCGACTAAAAGGAGTCTGAAACGTTTCGGCCTTCTGTGATAGTCCCCCTCTTGGGTTTGACCTCCTTTTTTTTTTCCAAATTTCCGTTGTTAGTGCGTGCCATTTGGGGAAGGCTCCACCATCTTGCATGTTACCTATTGTCGTGTGGGGGGGGGGTACTATGCCCAACATCTTCTGGGTTGTCTCCTTCTCGCCTATGGACCCTATCAACACCTAAAATCCAGCACGGTAGCCAGTCCGTTGTGGTGGGGTCGTCATGTACCCTCTTGGTGGTAGCCCCCTGACCACGCAGGGATTGCACTACAGATGCCACAGCTGTTTCCTCCCCATGCATGCCAAGGAGTATGTGCCCATCTTGTCTGGGGCACGGGGACTCCAGGCAATGGGATATCGCCCAGGTACCCGTTGCTTTGGCTGGGTGGCGCCCTTGGGGAGAGCCCTCGTTCGGAGTAGGTGGCATCTGGGCGGATATGGCCTAATGAAGCGCAATAAATCACACCAAGCTGGTGGTCGCACGGCCACCAGCGTCTCTAAGTGTGGTAGAGTCGGCTTTGATGCTGCACAATATGACCCTCAGTCGCTCCCCTCGTTGGCTGCGCTATGGGAGGGACGCCGATCTAGTGCCAAGCGGGAGCCTTACGTACCGCGATACCTTGACTGCAGCACGACTGATGGTTACTCCTTTCTTATGACGAAGCCTCTGTTTTTTGTGGAACACCTGGAGGATAAGTTTGGGGAAGTGGCGGGGTTGTCTAAAATGAGGAATGGGTCCATCCTCCTCAAGACGTCCTCCCCAGCCCAGTCACGAGCGTTGCTCTTGTGCGATAAGCTGGGTGACGTCCCTGTTACCGTCACTCCCCACAGTAGCTTAAATATGGTCCAGGGGATTATTTACCATCGTGACCTCTTGTTACAATCCGATGACGAGCTGAGAGCCGACTTGGAACGACGTGGCGTCCATTTTGTCCGTCGTGTACATAGAGGGCCCAAGACTAACAGGGTGGCCACCAGTGCCTTTATCTTGACCTTCGAGGGTGATGTCTTGCCCGAGAAGGTCAAGGTGATGGTTTACCGTTGCGACGTGAAGCCATACGTCCCTCCCCCGATGCGGTGCTTCCAGTGCTGGAAGTTTGGGCATATGTCCTCCTGTTGCCCATCCAGCGCTACATGTCGAGATTGCGGACGCCCCTCTCATCCCGATTCTCCCTGTGCGCCTCCACCTGTATGTGTCAACTGTGGGGAGCACCACTCTCCATGCTCGCCGGATTGCCCCGTTCTTCATAAGGAGCGGAAGATAATGGAATTTAAGACCCTGGACCGGCTTACTTATCGAGAGGCAAAACTGAAATATGAAAGGTTGTATCCTGCTTCCCTTCGACCATCTTATGCTGCAGCCACGTTATCGTCGCCCACGCGAGCGACGGTTGTCGCTTCATCTGTGCCGCCTTCAGTGGGCCCTCGTGGCCGTGTATCTCTGTCTGCCCACCTCGTGTCTGGGGGTAAGCCTTCCTCTGTTGCCCCCTTAGCAGTTGGGGGCAAACCCTCTTCTGTCGCTCCCCCCATGCTTACTTCGGGAGTGACATCT
This sequence comes from Schistocerca americana, assembly GCF_021461395.2. NCBI lineage: Eukaryota > Metazoa > Arthropoda > Insecta > Orthoptera > Acrididae > Schistocerca > Schistocerca americana. Next base: position 288,097,514 of record NC_060124.1, read on the forward strand.
GCTCCACCACCGGGAGGCTCGATTCCTCCCCCTCCTTCACCGCCGGCGTTGCCTCCGCCGGTTCCTCTCTCGCGGAAGGGGTCCCTCGGGGCTCTCCCTGTCAGCCAGTGGCTGAAGGTTCCGCCACCTGCTGGTCGTAGGGCTTCTGCGTCGTCGTCAGCCCCCGACGCTCCTTCAGAGAAGCTCTCCCAGCCCTCTCACCCTAAGGGCCGACGTGAGAAGGCACGGCATGTGTCCAAGAAAAAGGACGTTCCGGCGGTTTCAGCACCGCCTGCTGTACATAGTCCTGGCTCCGGGGATGAGGTGGAGATCCTCACCTCTGCCGCGGATCGCGCCCTCACGGAACCCTTGGAGGCCTCTGCTACGGACTCAGCTGACTCTCCCCCGGTGGCGGCAGTTGGCTCTGAAGCGCTGTCTGCCTCTTAGTCACATTCACGGCCTCCCAGTCCCTTCCTGCTTCCATTCTCCAATGGAACTGCGGCGGTTATTTCCGCCACGTGCCTGAGCTCTGGATGCTTCTGAGTGATTCCCCTGTTCTCTGCGTTGCTCTGCAGGAAGCTTGGTTTCCTGCACTGCGGACCCCCGCCCTTCGCGGTTATCGGGGATACTATAAGAACCATGCTGCCTGTCAACGAGCGTCAGGTGGGGTTTGCCTCTTTGTTCACCACTCTGTCTGTAGCTCGCCAGTACCCCTTCAGACGCCTTTAGAGGCAGTTGCTGCCAGGGCTGAGCTCTCGCCGGCTATTACTGTTTGCTCTGTTTACATTCCTCCGGATGGGGAGCTCCCCCGACATGTCTTGGCTGCGCTGCTGGCTCAACTCCCGCCACCATTGCTGCTTCTGGGCGATTTCAATGCCCACAACCCTCTATGGGGTGGGACTGTCTCCGATGACCGCGGTCGTGCCGTGGAGCATTTGTTGGCTCAGCTCGACCTTAGCCTCTTGAACACCGGTGCTCCCACGCATTTCAGTGTGGCTCATGGCTCGTTCTCGGCCATCGATCTTTCTCTTTGCACCCCCGGACTTGTCCCATCCCTCCACTGGAGAGTGCATCCTGACCTGTGTGGTAGTGACCATTTTCCCATCCATTTGTCACTGCCCCAGTGTCATTCTTCTGGGCGCCTGCCCCGCTGGGCTCTCCACAGGGCTGACTGGCCGGCTTTTACTTCCGCTGCAACCATTGAGTCTCCCCAACAGGGTGAAATTGACGAGGTGGTCCGTGTTTTAACCACGTCCATCATTTCAGCGGCCGAGGCTGCCATCCCCCGTTCTTCTGGCCCCCCTCCGAGGAAGGCTGTCCCCTGGTGGTCGCCGGAGATAGCTGAGGCTATTCGCGACCGTAGGCGGGCTCACCAGCGTCATAGGCGGCACCCGTCTCTGGAGACCCTCATCGCCTCTAAGAGGCTCCGTGCCTTCGCACGTCGTCTTATTGCATGGTGTAAGCAGGAGTGCTGCTGCGGATTCGCCGCCATCGACTGCTCGCCGACTATGCTGTCCACGTACATTGCTCGCCAGGCCATCCCAATCGTCGCCTGCTTTTCCCTGCCTTGGTCCACCACCTGCCCGAACGGCGACCTCGGTCTGGGCTTTCCATAGCTGTCCGTGTCCAGTCCCTGCTGTCAGAACTGGGGTCATTCCCTCTTCTGCCTCCCTTCCGGGTCCGTACACCTACGCCTCCCTGGTGTTTGTCCCGGCCGTCCGTCCGTCTGGATTTGGCACAGGGACCTAAGGACTCGGTTCCGCCTGTGGCCCTCCGTCGCCGTTTTCTTGCGCTCCTCGACTCATTTCCGGGCTGTGAGCCTGTCTACACTGATGGTTCCCTGGTTGATGGTCGCACTGCCTACGCTTTTGCTCACGCTGCCCATGTTGAGCAACGCTCCTTGCCGGCTGGCTGCAGTATTTTTACTGCAGAGCTGGTGGCCATCTTGTGCGCTCTTGAGCATATGCGTTCCTGCTCAGATGCGTCCGTCGTGATCTGCAGTGACTCCCTGAGCAGCCTCCAGGCCATCGACCGCTGCTATCCCTCTTCTCCTCTGGTGTCCTCTATTCGGGAGTCTGTTTCCACCATTACCCACTCTGGTCGTTCGGTGGTTTTTATTTGGACGCCAGGTCACGTTGGCATCCCGGGGAACGAACGTGTTGACAGGCTCGCCAAAGGGGCGATAGGCGCCCCAGCTTTGGAGATCGGCCTTACGGCTCGCGACCAGCAGCTGGTGTTGCGCCGTAAGGTACTTGGGATGTGGGCTGCTGAGTGGCGTGGCATGACAGCCCCGAATAAACTACGGGCTGTCAAGCGGACGACCGATGTGTGTTGTTCCTCGCTGCGGGCTTCTCGCAGGGACTCGGTAGTCCTGTGTCGGCTGCGCATCGGCCATACCTACCTGACGCACGGCCATCTGTTACGTCAGGAGGATCCCCCCTTGTGTCAGTGTGGGTCCCGGCTGAGGGGCGGCCACATTTTGCTGGAGTGTCCTCGACTGCGCACACTCCGGCAATCTTTTAATCTCCCGGGCACTTTGGCTTTGGTTTTATCCGACGATGCCTCCATGGCTGATACCGTTTTAAATTTTATCCGTGGTAGTCCGTTTTATGGTTCGATTTAGGGAGGTCCTGCGCCTTTCCCTTTCTGTGTCTATTGTCCTTGTGTCTGTTGCTGTTCTGGTGTGCCGTGAGATGGTTGACTCTTTCCCATTTTTGATCTCGTGGTCAGTCAACCAGTCTCCGGCCATCTTCCTTTCTTCTGTTTCTTTCTGTCTGGTGTTCCTCTGTCCTGTTCTTGTCTGTAGTGTTTGTTGCTGAATTTGTGTGCTTTTAGCACCTGGGGGGACGTCTCCTCCCCCTTTGGTTTTTATCTGCTTCGTAGATTTTCGGCTCGCCTGATTTTGGAATGGGGGACTGATGACCTTCGCTGTTTAGTCCCCCTTAAACATACCAACAACCAACCAACCAACCAACCAAACTCGTCTGTGGACACATAGAGGTCTCCTGGCATGAAATTTGTTGTTTATTAAAATGCACCACATTGGGTCTGAGCTTCGCCTAACACTAGTTGTTCGCTGTAGAAACCCTAACCCGTTACTTAATGTTTTATGTTTGAGCCAACTTCTATTGTACGACTCTGCATCAGTAAGTTTATAAATTCTAACATGTGCTTTTCGGGGAGTTATTTTGGTGTGGTTACTGTAGCTTCCTTCTTGGTTATTGTACGTTGTTAACGGTTTCATATTCTGTGCGCTCAATCTGCCTTTCATATAGCTGTCTATATGTCGGACACTCAGGGCCCCCCCCCCTCTATTACATACCCTGTTTCTATACATACATGGTATACATCCCACTGTAGTCTCCTCTTGGCACTCAAATTGTTTATGGCCTGTTTTCGCACATTTACCACATACTGTAGGTTTTTCACAGTACTTCGGCGAGTGCCCAAGACCCCAGCATTTGGAGCATTTTTGAACAGCTACATAATCTTCAATGTGAAGTGACTCAAACTGTATGTAGACTCTTTCTTTTTGTAAGAGAAGTAGTCTAACCCTTGGTGTTACTTCAAGAATATTATTGACAGTTCGTCTTCCCCTTACACCCTTTTTAAATTTAATTTTAACCTCATTTTGGAACTCCTCATTGTTTATATGCTCACTGAGATTTATTTCATACAACTCCTCTAGGAACTCTTCATCTGTAAGGGATGTTCCTACTCTGTAAACTGCAAGGAGAGGTCTGAATTTCCTAGGTTCCTCACATCTAATGTTTTGTAGGTGTGCCGTTTTTTCTATTAGCTTTTGTTTGTCCTGTTGTATTTCGGTTTCTATTATTACTGTATTTGCTGTGGATCGTATTGCCTTAATTTTGAGCTTGTCTTGCTTGGGGTTTACACTCTGGGTGATTACCTCACGTATGCCCTGGCATCCTGATTTGTTTCGGATTTAAAGAAGAGAGTACTTGACTGTTTGAATTTTGCCTGCTGTATATGCTCCTGTACCCTGTTTAATGGTCTTGTGCCTGTGGCAGTTACAGCCGCAAAGGACAATGGAAAGGATTTACTTTCATTTTTAAGTTTCTGATTTTCTAACTTGAGCTCCATAATTTCCGCTTCTAGTTTTTGTATTCGCTCTAACGAATCGGGAGGTGCAGCCGCCGCGAGTTCTTTACGAAGTTCTGCGTTTTCGGATCGGAGCTCCTCATTTTGACCTTGCAGCTTGACTTGCCCTAGCGTTAACGCCCAGATATTATCCCTTACTTGCGATGTGACCGTGGATGACACTTTTTTCTGCTTTAGTTCTTGCTGAAAGTCAGCTAGAATCTCGTCAACCGCCTGTATCATCCGCGATTCCATTTCAGATCTTTGCGGAATTGATTCAATGGGATATGTCCGCCTTATGGCGCCTGTGTTTCTGGCCACAGGCGTTCCATCACTACTTCGCCTGCTGTTAGACGCAATGGTGATATTTGTACCAGGTGTACAATCACCACGAGCCTTAGCGGAAGCCAGCTCTGCCCAACTGGTTCTCTCCAGTGTCCGAGTATTTCAGACAGGCAGGAGTTTTAAAAATTATGTGAATACCTCCCGAAGTGCTAAGCAAGATACGACAGACATAGCATACTGTACAAGTTATACAATTAATAGTTATAAGTTAGCTTATTAGTAGTCTTACATCTATCCAAAAGAAAAGTGTATTGGTCCACCAACTGGCTCTCGTAGTATGTCTTATTTACGTAGGTTGGAGAAGGCAATGTGCTAACTACAGCGCAGCACGACAACCAATCGTGTAACTATGTGCACTAGCAACCAGCTATTACGTGATAAATAACTAACAGCGGCCGTCATGTACAATCTGACCACTTTATAGAAAAATGTTTACCATTAACAACTGAGTTTTAATTACCATAAATACACAACAGTTGACCAAAGGCAGAATTTAATTACTGCTGTTCTCAGATAAACAAAAGATCTTGGACCATTAAGAGTTTTTCAATTACATATTGTCCATTTCGTAATCTCAAAATCTTCACAGGAATCAAAACAACAGTTACTATGAAAACAAACCGTATTATGTTTTTATTTGTTTTTACTTTGAGTATTGATGGTTTATAGCTAGATTCCCTTCTTCCTGGTTCTGAGGATTTTCTTATTTCACAGGAATAGCTTGGAGTGTTACAGTTATTCTATATCTGTGTTGAACACTCAAATAGAAATTGATATCACTTTCATTGGTACTACTTAAAGGTTGTCCAAAAGGGCCTGTTTCTAGTGCACAAAGTGTTAGCTAGGTTCCCATTAAACTATCACTCAGGATTAAGGTACCACATTTATGTCAAAACAACAATACTAAACCACTTCTAAAGTTTCACTCGCAGATCGTTAGTGTTACTTAATAAGTTTCACTTACTTTTGTAGAGGTCCTTTTGCAACATTTAATCGCTTCTTGCTACAGTTGCGAAGATACACATCCCTCACATCTGGAGGCAAATTTTTCACACATGAAGAGTCGCACCAGGTGTTCGGAAGGATCGGAAGGATTCAGCTTCCTGTTGAGGTGACGTTGAATAACGGACAGCAGTGTTACAATCTCCCTTCTAGTGCCGGCATGGTTTACCGCATTTCACTGCGGCTCGAAATGTTTACAGACGGAGAGCACTCAAAGCACGTCTACTTGGCTCGACAGCCTCAGTCCACTAGTCCACAGTGCAGTATAGGGACAGTCGAATATGTCATCTCAATTATAATGGCTCTGCATCTTTTACTAATCAGCGCCGTGTTTATGCTTAATCTGGTTCCGGTCAGGTCAGTGCTGTTCTATCTCTGTACAACAGTAGAACTGCGACTCCACTACGTAGCTACTTCTCTGGGCAGCTTCCCCCGGATATGGCATATGATTATATACATTCTGTCTATAGGTCAGAGCCGGTGTGATGTGACAACGTCACATGTCTGGGGTGGGGGAAGCTACGCCCTGCCAAATAGGTGGGTCAGGGCTCAGAAAAACTCTCCCCACACTGGGGGCTCGGACCCTCATTACTCTTCCGAGTAATATATTGAGGAGCGCACTTAGCCATTGCCCCGAGTCTTGCGACTGCGAGTGCAACGCCCACGGGGACCGACATGGACGGGGCGCCTCCTAGCTGATCGCTCAGCATCGGAATCCGTACAGTGAGCAACGCGATCGAGTCTGTAGCTCGTAAGTAGTACAGCTCGCAGCTGCCCAGGCTTACCCACTGTCGAGCCCAGGCACCCTCAGGCTCACCAGTTCTACCCAGCTACACCCGAGTTAGCCACAGGTTCTAGGCCATAATGCCAAGTCCCTGATATTCGGGACTTGGAACAAAATGTTTACTACTCGTGTTGGCGTTTAGTCCCACCACGTTAGACGAGTAACCGCCGAGGACATTTTATTTCGGGTCCTCTACCGCACATCTTATACTGCCTGAGTCGCCCGTTGCCCTGGTAAGACCTCAACCAGGGATAAGGTAGAAAACAGGCAGTTTTATGAGTAACTGCCGTGCGGTCTGCCAAGGGGCTCATCGTATCTCCCGTAGGAGAACTTGGATACTAGTTCACGCGTGAACCGACACCTCCAGCGACTACCCCAGCAGCTACCCCTTGGTTCCCTTGATAGGTACTCGTTTTTACAAGAGGTCTCTTGTCACATAGACGAGTTTCTGTCCGAGGTCGCAACGCAATCCTCTACCACACATCTCCTACAACCAGAAAGTGCCCGTTGCCCGTGGGTTATACCTTTTGAGGCGCGGGATGGGGTAGCTTCTGGCAGTTTTGTGAGTGAACGCCGTGTGGTCTGCCAAGGGACATCGCCGTTACCACACAGGGTTCGGATACTAGTTCACGCCACCACGTGAACCGACACCTCAGACGGCTATCCCAGCGTTTACCGCTTGTTTGCATGGTCTTTTACCACCACGCTACTCGTGTTAGCAAGACTCCTCTTTCAGCACGTGACGAGTTATGGCCGAGGTCGCTGACGCGACTCTACTGCATTGTCGATCTGCCAGTCTTGCCCTTTACGGCCTAAATCATGTGAGCTAGGGCTCGGGTAGAAACATGACAGTTCTAAGGGTAGTTGCCATGCAGTTGACAGGGTAGCGGGAATGTCACATATTGGACATAACTCTTTTTTTTTTTTTTTTTTTTTTTTTTTTTTTTTTACTTTATTGTTATTTTGACACCTGAACAACCAGGTAGGCTGGCAGTGGCACAATACGCCGCTCTTCAGCCGAAGAGAGTACATGGAGATAAACAAAGAAGAGACATCATTTAGTAAACGGTGGAAAAAAACAGGAGACACAAGAACATAAAAGCACAATAAGCCATTCACACTTGATGACAATCCACACTACGAACTGGAGACCCGACGCACAAACACTGAAGAAGACGATGGCACTGGTGAACAATGGAGCGTGACGGCGAAACTGAACACTAAACATGACGGCACACACGATACACTGAGGGCGGTGATCTCCGGCGCGCGAATGTCCACTGAGCGTGTCCGAGTCCGGGGACCTGCCAAGAGGTGAACAGGGGTGAGGAGGGGGAGAGGGGAGGAAAACAGGATGCCACGGCTTAGGAGATGGGGACAGGAGGATAGGGACGGGGGAGGGGAGGCCCGGGGGATGAGGGGGGAGAAAAGGAGGAGGGAGGGAAAAGGGAGAGAAGGGAGGGAGGGTGCCCAGAGGAGTAAGTACAGGAGGAGGGTGGGAGGATCAAAGTTGGTAGGAGGGGTAGATGGAGGGGAGGAGGGCATCATCAGGGAGAGGGAGCTGGCGGAAGCCACCTTGGGAGAGGGTAAGGAGGGTGGAGAGATGGAGACCGGGCGGGACGTGGGAATACAGGCGCGGCAGCGGGGGGGGGCGGGGGTGGGAGACGAGTGGGGAGACGAGTGGGTGAGGAGGATCAAGTTTACGGGAGGTGTACAGGATCCGTATCCTTTCAAGGAAAAGGAGGAGGTGGGGGAAGGGGATGAGATCATACAGGATCCGTGTGGGGGAGGGGAGACGGATGCGATAGGCGAGGCGGAGAGCATGGCGTTCCAGGATTTGGAGGGATTTATAAAAGGTAGGGGGAGCGGAGATCCATGCTGGATGGGCATAACAAAGGATAGGGCGGATAAGGGATTTATAGGTGTGGAGGATGGTGGAGGGGTCCAGACCCCACGTGCGGCCGGAAAGGAGCTTGAGGAGACGGAGGCGGGAACGTGCCTTGGCTTGGATTGTCTGGAGATGGGGAGTCCAGGAGAGGCGACGGTCGAGGGTGACGCCAAGGTACTTAAGGGTGGTACCTGACGCACGGCCATCTCTTGCGTCCGGAGGATCCCCCCCTGTGTCAGTGTGGGTCCCAGCTGACGGTCGGCCACATTTTGCTGGAGTGTCCTCGACTGCGCACACTCCGGCATTCTTTTAATCTCCCGGGCACTTTGGCATTGGTTTTATCCGACGATGCCTCCATGGCTGACAATGTTTTACATTTTATCCGTAGTAGTCCTTTTTATGCTTCGATTTAGGGAGGTCCTGCGCCTTTCCCTTTCTGTGTCTTTTGTCCTTGTGTCTGTTGCTGTTCTGGTGTGCCTTCAGATGGTTGACTCTTTCCCTTTTTTTCTCATGGTCAGTCAACCAGTCTCCGGCCATCCTCCTTTCTTCTGTTTATTTCTGTCTGGTGTTCCTCTGTCCTGTTCTTGTCTGTAGTGTTTCTTGCTGCATTTGTGTTCTTTTAGCGCCTGGGGGGACGTCTCCTCCCCTTTTGGTTTTTCTCTGCTCCGTAGATTTTCGGCTCGCCTGGTTTTGGAATGGGGGACTGATGACCTTCGCTGTTTAGTCCCCCTTAAACATCCCAACAACCACCACCACCACCACCACCACCACCACCACCACTTAAGGGTGGGAGTGAGGGCGATGGGACGGCCATAGACGGTGAGATAGAAATCGAGGAGGCGGAAGGAAGGGGTGGTTTTGCCTACAATGATCGCCTGGGTTTTGGAAGGATTGACCTTGAGCAACCACTGGTTGCACCAAGCGGTGAACCGGGCAAGATGGGATTGGAGAAGGCGTTGAGAGCGTTGCAGGGTAGGGGCAAGGGCAAGGAAGGCGGTGTCATCGGCAAACTGGAGAAGGTGGATGGGGGGTGACGGCGGTGGCATGTCCGCTGTGTACAACAGGTACAGAAGGGGGGAGAAGACGGAGCCTTGGGGCACACCGGCGGAGGGGAAAAAGGTGTAGGAATCGGTGTTATGGATGGTGACATAGGAAGGACGGCGGGAGAGAAAGGAACCGATCAGACGGACGTAGTTAATGGGATGGGCGAAGGTTTGGAGCTTGAAGAGGAGACCGGAATGCCATACGCGGTCATAAGCGCGTTCGAGGTCAAGAGAGAGGAAGATTGCGGAGCGACGGGAATTGAGCTGTTCGGAAAGGAGATGAGTGAGGTGAAGGAGAAGATCGTCGGAAGAGAAGGACGGCCGAAAGCCACACTGGGTAACGGGAAGGAGGCGGTGCTCGCAGAGATGCTGGTGGATGCGTTGGGTGAGGATAGATTCCAGGACCTTGCTGAAGACCGAGGTAAGGCTGATGGGACGGTAGGAGGAGACGGCGGACGGCGGTTTGCCAGGTTTAAGGAACATGAGGATACGAGAGGCTTTCCGCAGGTCGGGGTAGTAACCGGTGGACAGGACTACATTGTAGAGCCTGGCCAGGGTGGAGAGAAAAGAGACAGGAGCTTCACGAAGGTGACGGTAGGTGACACGATCGTGACCAGGAGCGGTGTTGCGTTTTGTGCGGAGTGTAGCAATGAGATCCTGTGTAGTGATAGGAGTAGTGAGGTCCGTGTGTGCAATGTTGTCCAAGTACTGGAAACCAGGAGCGAGGGGAGGGACAGAGGTGTCAGTTCGACCACGGATATCCGGGAAGAGGGAGTAGTCGAACTGGGGATCATCGGGGATGGAAAACACATTGGACAGGTAGGAGGCAAAGTGGTTAGCCTTACTAAGGGTGTCAGGGAGGGGGTGATCATCATGGAGAAGAGGATAGTAGGGGGAGGGCTTAGTTCCGGTAAGGCGACGGAAGGCTGACCAAAACTTGGACGAGTTTATAGGGAGGGTTGCATTTAAACGGGTGCATGTCTGTCGCCAGTCCCGGCGTTTCTTAGCCGCGAGCAAATTACGAATGTGTCGCTGGAGTTGCCGGTGGCGTCGTAGTGTGTCCGGGTCACGCGTGCGGAGGAAGGCACGGTAGAGACGACAGGATTCACGGAGGAGGAGGACGGCCTGTGGAGGTATGGTAGGACGGTGGGGGTGGATGGCAACAGTAGGGACGTGGGCCTCCACAGCCTCAGACAAGGTCTGCTGGAGAAAGGAGGCGGCACGGGTGACATCATCGGGAAGGCGATAGGTGAGAGGGTGGCTATCGACCTGGGTGGAAAGGGTATCCCGGTAGGCAGTCCAGTTGGCACGGGAATAGTCATGGACGTACTTAGGGGGAGGGTCATTACGAGGGTCAGGGCGGGGGCGACGACCGTCTGAAACGGTGAGGAGGACAGGGAGATGGTCGCTACCAATAGGCTCCAGGACATCCACCGTAATGCGACCAAGGAGGTTGAGGGAGGAGAGAAGAACATCGGGAGTGGAGTTGGATTCGGGATGGGGGTGCTGCGGGAAGGGGATGAGGTCGCCGTGAAGGGAGGAGAGGAACCGATGCCACCGCCGTAACTGGGCAGCGGAGCTACTATGGATGTTGAGGTCGGGGGCGATCACGTAGGAGGAGAAGGTACGGTCGATGTGGGAGAGGAAGTCGAAAGGAAGAGGGGCGTTGGGGCGGACATAGATTGTGGCACAGGTAATGGTAAGGCCGGGGAAGAAGAGACTAAGGATCAGGTGTTCGGTGGGGTCGGGAAGGAGAGGTTGGAGCCGAACGGGGATCCGGCGGTGGTGACCAACGGCCACTCCGCCACGCGCAACTGGGAGGGGATTATCGGAGTGGTGGAGGAGATAGGGGGAGGTGTGGATGGAGTGGTGGGGTTGGAGGAAGGTTTCATTGAGGAGGAAGGCATCCACACGGTGGGTAGCAAGGGTGTGTAGGAAGAGGTTCTTGTTGGCGGGAAGGGAGCGGATGTCGTTGAAAAGGATACGGTGCTGTCGCGCCATGACAGGGATTTAGACGAGGGTGTCAAGACGGGAGAAGGTGAAATGGGCCTGGTTGTTGGAATAGGTGGCGTACATTTAAAGGTGAAAAATGGAACGGGTGGCGAGGGAGATCTGTTGGAGGGTGTGGGGGCGCTGAAAGGGATGAACATTCTGGAGGACGATGGTGAGGAACCTGATGATGTCCTCAGCGGTGGGTGGGGGATGAAGGGAATTGCCAGGAGGGGTGGGGGCGCCCAGAGGACGGACAGGTACGGTGAGTTCAGGAGTGGTTGGAGGAGGTCGGGCTTTACACTTTTGGGAGTAGGTGGGATGAGGGAGATTGCAGGTATTACAGGAAGGAGGGGATTGGAGGTTAGGGCACTGCCGGAGGAAGTGTGCTTGCTGGCAATGCGGGCAGGTGGGGGCCTCGCGGCACTCAGCAGTGGGGTGCGCATTATAGCGCAGACACCTCTGGCAGCGCAGGGATTGAGGAGGGGAACGGGAGGGGTCGACCTTGTACCGCTGGTGGAAGAGGAGGGCACCCTCCTTAAGGAGACGGTCAATGGAGGGGGCGTCCTCAGAGAAAACCCGCATAAGGCGGGTGGGACCGGCCGAGTTGAAAATGCGGCGGACCGCCCGCACCTCCAGCGTGGCATGGGCCTTGAGCTCCGCCAAGACCTCCTCCTCCGTGATCGACGGACTGAGCCGCGTGATAACGGCGGTGAGGGTCGGCGGGCGACGCGGGGGTTGGGGTTGGCGGGTAGGAGATGGAGAAGGAGCAGGGGTAAGGGAGGCGTTGGGACCAAAACGGGTGACGGGGAGACGGGAGAGGATGTCAGTATGGAGGGTTGGGCTGGGGGAGGAGATGAGAACAGAGTCCCATCTGGGAGTAAGGAGAGAGATGGGGGCACCAGGGAAATGTTGGCGGAGGAGGAGGGAGAGGT
>NC_060124.1:288114579-288169579 GCF_021461395.2 Schistocerca americana
TCTAAGGGTAGTTGCCATGCAGTTGACAGGGTAACATCATGGCCAAAAGGCTCTCGGTTACTAGTGATTCCCACGTTAAAGAACGTGGCCCGACTCCTCAAACGATGGCCCTGGCCAACAACCCTTTAACCATGGACTGGTCTGGCACCACCTATTCAGCATATTAGGTAGCAACCCTCCACTACAGAGGGCCCCCGGAGAAGCCCATGGGGCCTTGGTCCGGAGCTACCTATTGACATATATTCGGCAGCTACCTCCTATTACGGGAGGCGTTCCCCTATCCGCCACATGGGGACCTGACTTCGTAGTATAGTAGATAGGGACAGCGGGAATCTCGTTAATCCATTCATGCGCGTCACTAATTAGATGACGAGGCATTTGGCTATATAAGCCGTCTTTATTCACGTCAAGTGAACATACATAAAGAATTGGTTACCCACAGAGTGGGTTTACAAAAGACATATACAATACAAACATCAGACGCACAGGAAAAGACGTGAACAAAGATGGTGTTATGCCTGTGTATAGACGCCAGGCAGCGGCGTAGACACATATACTTGTGCCATCACCCGACACCAGTCTGGGGCATCGTGCTTCTTACAGCAGTCATTGTGTCAAACCGCCGTGCCGCCATCACAGTCCCGAGGAGTACCCGTGTAGACATCGTCGCGAGGTGGTAGTTCTTGAACCCAAGCTGCCGCAGGTCCCGTGCAGATGTGGGTGACCACACCCCCCTCCATGAGATGGTAGCTGAAGAGGTGGTGATGCTCTTGAATGCTGTGATCTGGCCGCTAATTGCCTGGTGGACGGCTTCCCTATTGTAGACCGCGACCTTCTGCTGGTGACACTCGTCGACGTCAAGGTTAACCCCAACCACCTGGGCATGGATGATATGGGCTGCATCGCCACGAACTGCCACGATGTCCGGCTTCTTCAGTCCCTCAGATGTCCTGAGGTGGGGCTCCAGGTGAACGTCGAAGCCCCTGCGACGAAGTCCTTGCGCGATATAGGTCGCAAGGGCGTTGTGTCGCTTCACTCTAGCGTCGTGACTCCTGAAGCAGTGCTGGACAACGTGATTTGCAGTTTCTTTAGCGATGCAGCCAGCCCGTCAGCTAGTGTCACCAGTAAGACCTCGCTGCAACCGTGCCCGGGTTGGAAGGGCATTGATCCTAGTACGGATGCAGGAGATGAAGTCGCGGCCTGTAATAGCTAGTCGTGGGTTATCGACCTAGCTATGCTGCCCTGGTGTTCAGGCAGACTTCTTGAGGGCGGCGCCGTCCACCGACAGATGCAGCCGTTCAGCCCACATCCGGCCCATTTGGTTGGTAGTTCGTATCACCGTGTTGTTACCCCGTAGTTGCTGCTCAAGCCTCCCAATCTCACGCCCCAGAACGTCATCTGCTGTCCTGCCAGACAGGACACCCAATGCCCGCATCTTTTCGAGCCGATTCCGCCGCAGGAGAGGCCCAAGCCAGCGGGCTGATGGCACTCCCAGTCCCCCAGATGAAACAGGGGCATGGAAGTAGCCAACAGGGACGTCCGCTGGCAGGCACAGCCAAGATCTAATCGCTGCACGGATGGTGGTGTCCATTGCTGACAGGGCTCCTAGGCGGGTCCTCGAAAGGGCCAAGCCATGGTGTATTCCTGGCAGAATGACGGTTCTGAGGGCATGTAAACGCTGTTGTGGTTTAAGTGGTGCCTTGGACAGGACGCTCAACTGTCGCTCGACCTCCTGCCTCGGATGAAAGAGGCTGCGTCCCCTCGTGGAGAACTCCAGACCAAGATACCGGAAAGTGCTCTCAATCGCCAGGGCTGGGAGGATGGTGAAGCCAGCCCTGAAGGTCGCGGTGTCGTCGACCTTAATCTTCTTCTCGTGGCCAGACGCAGCGAGGGCGAGAGTGAAGCACTTTCCGGGATTAACTTGGAGACCGAGGTCTCCAAGGGCAGATGTTGCTGTATCAATAAGGTCCTGGAGCCCTCCTGGGGTTTCAGCGAACAGCAGGAGGTCATCAGCAAAAGCCGCAGCGTTGAGACGTCGTCCCATCACGTTGGCACCAATGTATTCTGGGAGGCGAGCAAGCACGAGGTCCAAGGAAAGGTTAAAGAGGATGGGGAGAGAGTGGATCACCCTGCCTAACACCTCTTGAAGGCCGCACTGGGCCCAGCGACTTCCCAGGACCAGAGATCATCGTCACCCCCTCCTCGTAGCATCCCAGGATGTATCCAATGAACTATTCAGGTAGTCCATGTGCCCTCAGGGTGGGCCTCAGGGCACCATGGTCTAGAGAGTCAAATGCCTTGGACACATCCAGGGATGCGACGTAGAGAGAGCGACAGTTCACCCTGGCCTGAGTCATCGCCAAGTCCAACAGGAACGTGTTGTGCAGCATCCCATCCTGAGGAAGGAAGGCCCGCTGACGCCCGTCCAGCACACAGGTCCGCATCAGACGCCCTGCCAGGATCTTATGAAAGACCCTAGCGAGGACTGAGCATACCGTGATCGGACGGAAGTCAGCGGGGGATGCTGGGGCGGCCTTCTTAGGCAACAGGGATGTACGGGCTTGGAGAAGACGGGATGGGAGGCGACGGGTCAAAAGGAAGAAGTTAAGAATATTGAGGAGGACCTCACGGGGTATACGGCGAATCTGGGCCGGTGTCAATCGGTCTGGGCCTGCAGCAGAGCGACGAGGGGGGAGCGCTGCAGCAACTTCCTCCATCGTGATAGGGGCCCACAGCTGTTCGAAGGGAACCTCGATGGAGGAAGGCAACAGCCGACCCTCCAGTCATAGTTACTCCCGCCGCTTACCCGCGCTTGCTTGAATTTCTTCACGTTGACATTCAGAGCACTGGGCTGAAATCACATAGCGTCAACACCCGCTAGGGCCATCGCAATGCTTTGTTTTAATTAGACAGTCGGATTCCCCCAGTCCGTGCCTACCCCCTGCGGGTTCGGGGGTAAGAATAGGCCCGCGGTATTCCTGCCTGTCGTAAGAGGCGACTAAAAGGAGTCTCAAACGTTTCGGCCTTATGTGATGGTCCCCTCTCGGGTTTGACCTCCATCTATCTAAATTATTCCGAAGAGCGAGCCAATTGGGGAAGGGCACCTTACATGGTGCACTGTATCCTTCGTGCAATTAGACCTATAGCCGTCTTTCTCGTCGTTGTCATGGTGTCCCGCTCGTTTTCAATCTCTTGGGCGATTACCACGCTGCACTCTGCAGTGTTTCTTTTAACTGTGACGACGACTTTGGCCATTTTTGCACCTAAGATCCAGCACGGTAGCCAGTCCGTTGTGGTGGGGTCGCCATGTACCCTCTTGGTTGTAGCCCCCTGACAACACAGGGATCGCTCTACTGATGCCTGCGCCGTTAACTCCCCACGTATGCCAAGGAGTAGATGCCCATCGCCCTGGGGCATCGGGACTCCCGGCAATGGCCATCCTGCCAGGTGGCCTTTGCTGTGGCTGGGTGGCGCCCGTGGGGAGGGCCCTTGGTCGGAGTAGGTGGCATCAGGGCGGATGACCCGCAATGAAGCGTGGTACATCATCTCTTGCTGGCGGCCAGCCGTCAGCAGTCTCTAAGCGTTCCAAGGCTCAATTCAAGGCTAATGTGTATGACCCCAAATCGTTCCCCTCCCTGGCCACACCATGGGAGGAACGAAGGGCTATGAATGAGAGCGAAAGATACTCGCCCCGGTATCTCGTCTGTACCAGAGCTGACGGGGAATCTTTTATGTCCGTGAAGCCTCAGTTCTTTGTGGAGCATTTAGAGGACAAGTTTGGGGAGGTGGAGGGCTTGTCCAAGATGCGGTCCGGATCGGTGTTGATCAAAACGGCATCCTCCGCGCAGTCGCGGGCCTTGCTCGCTTGTACTAAGCTGGGGGATGTCTCTGTCACTATCACGCCCCATAAGAGTCTGAACATGGTCCAGGGCATTATCTTTCACAGGGATCTGCTTTTACAGTCCGACGACGAGCTGCGCGCCAACTTGGAGCGCCGAGGTGTCCATTTCGTCCGGCGCGTCCACCGGGGTCCGAGGGATCGTCAAGTTGCCACCGGTGCCTTCATCTTGGCCTTCGAGGGTGACACGTTACCTGAGAAGGTCAAGGTGATGGTGTACCGTTGTGATGTCAAGCCGTATATCCCTCCCCCGATGCGGTGCTTCAAGTGTTGGAAGTTCGGCCACATGTCTTCCCGCTGTGCGTCCGACCTCGTCTGTCGCGATTGCGGTCGACCTTCCCATCCTGATCATCCCTGTGCGCCGCCTCCAATCTGTGTGAACTGTGGCGCGCACCATCCGCCTTGCTCGCCAGACTGTCCGATTCTGCAGAAGGAGCGAAAGATCATGGAAATAAAGACTCTCGACCGCCTGACGTACACTGAGGCGAAGCGGAAATATGATCGGCTTCATCCGGTGCGCATGCCAGTTTCTTATGCCGCCACTGTCACTCCTTCTCCACTTCCATCCGCTCTGGTCACCTCTCAGAGTCGAAGTCCCACACCTGCCCCCTTGATGGTGGGGGGCACTAAACCTCCTGTTGCTCCTGCTCCATCTACTTCCGGAGCAACACCCCCCCAACCATCGGGGACATCAGTCCCCCCTTCCCAGCCGGAGAAGCGTAAGACTTCTTCGGCTCCTCTCGTAAGGAAGGGGTCCCTTGGGGACCTTCCTTCGCACGCTCCAACAGGTTCCAAAACCGACGGCCGCCAGTGGCTCAAACAACCGCCAGTCCCTGTTCGCCGGGACACACGATCATCGTCTGTCCCTGAGACTGACCCAGTGACGCCCTCCAAGCCTGAACCACCAAAGGCACAGCGCGCGAAGCAGCAGAAGAAGAAACTCCCCAAGGCTACCGACGTTGCGGTGGCACCCATTCCACCGCTGCCTACAAGCTCTGCGTCTGAGGACGAGGTGGAGATCCTGGCGTCCGCTGAGGACCTCGGTCTCGCCAGTCCCTCCGACGCCATGGAAAGCACTGGCACAGGTACTCACTTGGAGGCAGCGGGTGACCCAGTGGCGTAATCTGCCTTCCCTGTCCCGTCACGCCTTTCCCAGCAATGGCCAGTACCATCCTCCAGTGGAACTGCAGCGGTTTCTTCCACCATTTAGCTGAGCTCCGCCAACTTATCAGCCGTCATCCTTTCCTTTGCATTGCTCTGCAGGAAACTTGGTTTCCAGCAATGCGAACCCCCGCCCTCCGTGGCTATCGGGGTTATTTTAAGAACCGGGCAACTTACGAAATGGTGTCTGGTGGCGTCTGCATATATGTCCTGAACTCTCTTCACAGCGAGTTTGTACCTCTACAAACAGCTTTAGAGGCTGTCGCTGTTCGGGTGTGGACGCCACAGGCTATCACCGTCTGCAGTATTTACCTTCCACCTGATGGTACTGTCGCGCAGCATGTCCTGGCTGCTCTGATAGCACAACTGCCGCCACCTTTTTTGCTGCTGGGCGATTTCAATGCCCACAACCCTCTATGGGGTGGGACTGTCTCCGATGATCGTGGTCGGGCCGTGGAGCATGTGTTGGCTCAGCTCGACCTTAGCCTCTTAAACACCGGTGCTCCCACGCATTTCAGTGTGGCCCATGGCTCGTTCTCGGCCATCGATCTCTCTATTTGCAGCCCTGGACTTGTCCCATCCCTCCACTGGAGAGTGCATCCTGACCTGTGTGGTAGTGACCATTTTCCCATCTATTTGTCACTGCCACAGTGTCATTCTTCTGGGCGCTTGCCCCGCTGGGCTTTCCACAGGGCTGACTGGCCAGCTTTTACTTCCGCTGTAACCATTGCGTCTCCCCCACAGGGTGACATTGACGAGGTGGTCCGTGTTTTAACCACGTCCATCGTTTCAGCGGCCGAGGCTACCATCCCCCGTTCCTCTGGCCTCCCTCGGCGGAAGGCTGTCCCCTGGTGGTCGCCGGAGATTGCTGAGGCTATTCGCGACCGTAGGCGGGCTCTCCAGCGTCATAGGCGGCACCCGTCTCTGGAGACCCTCATCGCCTTTAAGAGGCTCCGTGCCTTCGCCCGTCGACTTATTGCACGGCGTAAGCAGGAGTGCTGGGAGAGGTACGTCTCCTCCCTGGGCTCCCGTGTCTCGTCCTCGCACGTGTGGTCCCGTATCCGGCGGATTTATGGCTCCCAGACCCCTGTGGGTGTCCCTGGGCTCTCCTTGGACGGCGCTGTCTGCACGGACGCTGCCGCCATTGCTGAACGGCTAGCCGCGCACTTTGCTCAGAGCTCTGCGACTGCATCCTATCCCCCCGCCTTTCGCTCTCTAAAGGAGCGAGCCGAGCGGACGCCGTTCTCATTCCACACGCGTCATTATGAAACATACAATGCTCCTTTCAGCGAGAGGGACCTCCTCGCTGCCCTCGCCGATTGCCCAGATACAGCACCAGGACCGGACTGCATCCATGCGCAGATGCTGAAGCATCTCTCCAGGGACTGCCAGACACACATCCTCGCCATCTTTAACCGCATTTGGAACGAGGGCGTGTTCCCGTCGCAATGGCGAGAGGGTCTTATTGTCCCCATCGTGAAGCCCGGTGCGGACCCACTGGCGGTGGACAGCTATCGTCCCATTACCCTCACCAACGTTTTGTGCAAATTGCTCGAACGTATGGTGGGGCGGCGTTTTTGTTGGGTCCTTGAGTCGCGCGGTCTCCTCGCTCCATCCCAGGGTGGCTTCCGTCGGGGCCGGTCTGCAGTGGACAATTTGGTGCGGCTGGAATCTGCTGTCCGTACGGCTTTTGCCCGACGTCAGCACCTTGTTGCTGTATTTTTCGATCTGCGGAAGGCGTATGACACCACATGGAGGCATCACATCCTCGCCACGTTGCATGGGTGGGGTCTTCGTGGTCGGCTCCCGGCTTTTCTTCAAAGCTTTTTATTGCGCCGCTCTTTCCGGGTGCAAGTCGGTGCCACCTCTAGTTCCTCTTATATACAGGAAAATGGGGTCCCGCAGGGCTCGGTGTTGAGCGTCTCGTTATTTCTAGTGGCCATTAATGGTCTGGCTGCAGCAGTGGGGTCGTCGGTGTCTCCTTCTTTGTATGCCGACGACTTCTGCATCTCATTTAGCTCCACGACTACGGGAGTCGCCGAACGCAGGTTGCAAGTCGCCGTTCGCAAGGCAGCATCATGGGCTCTGGCTCATGGTTTTCAGTTCTCTGCTGCCAAGACTCGGGTTATGCACTTCTGCAGGCGTCGGACGGTCCACCCTCATCCTGAACTTTACCTCGACGGCCACCTGCTTGACGTGGTGGACACTTGCCGCTTCTTGGGACTCGTGTTTGATGCCCGGCTCACATGGGTTCCTCATGTTACTCAGCTGAAGCAAAAATGCTGGCGGCACCTCAACGCCCTCCGCTGCCTTAGCCACACGTCTTGGGGTGCAGATCGCTGCACGCTACTGCAATTGTACAGAGCCCTTGTGCAGTCCCGGCTTGATTATGGGAGCCTGGCCTATGGGTCTGCGTCACCCTCAGTGTTGAAGTTGTTAGACCCCATACACCACTGTGGGGTCCGGCTTGCAACTGGCGCTTTTCGTACGAGCCCCGTGGATAGTTTACTGGTGGAGGCCGGGGTTCCCCCGCTGCGGTTTCGCCGCCATCGACTGCTCGCCGACTATGCTGTCCACGTGCATTGCTCGCCAGGCCATCCCAATCGTCGCCTGCTTTTCCCTGCCATGGTCCTCCATCTGCCCGAACGGCGACCTAGGTCTGGGCTTTCCGTCGCTGTCCGAGTTCAGTCCCTGCTGTCGGACTTGGGTTCATTCCCTCTTCCGCCTCCCTTCCGGGTCCATGCACCTACGCCTCCCTGGTGTTTGTCCCGGCCGTCCGTCCGTCTGGACTTGGCACAGGGACCCAAGGACTCGGTTCCGCCTGTGGCCCTCCGTCGCCGATTTCTTGCTCTCCTCGCCTCATTTTCGGACTGTGAGACTGTCTACACTGATGGTTCCCTGGTTGATGGTCGCACTGCCTACGCCTTTGCTCACTCTGACCATGTTGAGCAACGCTCCTTGCCGGCTGGCTGCAGTATTTTTACTGCAGAGCTGGTGGCCATCTTGCGCGCTCTTGAGCACATGCGTTTCTGCTCAGGTAGGTCCGTTGTCATCTGCAGTGACTCCCTGAGCAGCCTTCAGGCCATCGACCGCTGCTATCCCTCCTCTCCTCTGGTGTCCTCCATTCAGGAGGCTGTTTCCGCCATTGCCCGTTCTGGTGGTTCAGTGGTCCTGGTTTGGACGCCCGGTCATGTTGGCATCCCAGGGAACGAACGTGTAGACAGGCTGGCCAACGGGGCAATAGACGCCCCAGCTTTGGATATCGGCCTTACGGCTCGCGACCAGCAGCTGGTGTTGCGCCGTAAGGTACTTGGGATGTGGGCTGCTGAGTGGCGTGGCATGACAGCCCCGAATACACTACGGGCTGTCAAGGGGACGACCGATGTGTGGCGTTCCTCCCTGCGGGCTTCTCGCAGGGACTCGGTAGTCCTATGTCGGCTGCGCATCGGCCATACCTACCTGACGCACGGCCATCTGTTGCGTCAGGAGGATCCCCCCTTGTGTCGGTGTGGGTCCCGGCTGACGGTCGGCCACATTTTGCTGGAGTGTCCTCGACTGCGCACACTCCGGCAATCTTTTAATCTCCCGGGCACTTTGGCCTTGGTTTTATCCGACGATGCCTCCATGGCTGATACCGTTTTAAATTTTATCCGTGGTAGTCCGTTTTATGGTTCGATTTAGGGAGGTCCTGCGCCTTTCCCTTTCTGTGTCTCTTGTCCTTGTGTCTGTTGCTGTTCTGGTGTGCCGTGAGCTGGTTGACTCTTTCCCATTTTTGATCTCGTGGTCAGTCAACCAGTCTCCGGCCATCTTCCTTTCTTCTGTTTCTTTCTGTTTCTTTCTGTCTGGTGTTCCTATGTCCTGTTCTTGTCTGTAGTGTTTGTTGCTGGATTTGTGTGCTTTTAGCGCCTGGGGGGACGTCTCCTCCCCCTTTGGTTTTTATCTGCTTCGTCGATTTCCGGCTCGCCTGATTTTGGAATGGGGGACTGATGACCTTCGCTGTTTAGTCCCCCTTAAACATCCAACAACCACCACCACCACCAGTCCGTGCCAGTTCTGAGCTGATCGTTGAATGGCGGCCGAAGAGAATCCGCGCACCCGCGCGCCCCCGGAGGAGCACGCGAAGGCGGACGCGGCCTCGCAGCAAGGAAGATCCGTGGGAGGCCAAGGCACGGGACTGAGCTCGGATCCTGCACGCAGGTTGAAGCACCGGGGCGCGAACGCCACGCAAGCGCGCGCATCCTGCACCGCCGGCCAGCACGAGGCCGACCAACGGCGAGAGCAGACCACGCCCGCGCTAAACGCCCGCACTTACCGGCACCCCTATGGCACTCACATCGCCCAGGCCCGACACGTTAGCGCTGACCCACTTTCCGACCAAGCCCGACACGCCCCGATCCTCAGAGCCAATCCTTATCCCGAAGTTACGGATCCAATTTGCCGACTTCCCTTACCTACATTATTCTATCGACTAGAGGCTCTTCACTTTGGAGACCTGCTGCGGATATGGGTACGAACCGGCGCGACACCTCCACGTGGCCCTCTCCCGGATTTTCAAGGTCCGAGGGGAAGATCGGGACACCGCCGCAACTGCGGTGGAATGTTGTGTGCTGCGGGGAATGGTAATCTTGGCTTGACCGCCTGGATTGCGAGGAAGGTAAACCTCTATAAAAACCCCTCAATCTTATGGTGTGCTGCGCGCTTATAAGATGCATGGCTGTTGGGGTGGAACAGTCGCTAGTGGGCAACCTCTGGGGCACCTGCCGCACCCCAGTTGTATACGGCTTACTCAGGCACGCGGGGCTCTGTCTGAGTGGACCTTTAGTTCCCTAGCTGCTCGTGGGACCGCAATGGACCCTTCGACCTCTACATTTCTCCCTACCAGTGGATTGGGTGGGCCGCTGGTAGGCAAACACACCCCTTCGAAACAGCGACTTCGTGCTGCGAGTCCTCCAGCTCCTGGTGTTGCTAGAGATTTATCAGACTGTCGTAACAGAGCACATGCTGAAAATCAGAATGTGTTTTTGATTATTAAACGGAAGGAGGGTAGCTTTGAGAGGGTTTCTCCCTTTTACATCCACAAGGGTCTTGAAGGAATTGCAGGTACACTGAAATCTGTTAAGCGACTGCGCAATGGTACTCTCTTAGTTGAGACTTCTAGTTCCCGTCAAGTCGCTTCTCTTCGGAAAGCACCCAGTCTCGGAGAGTACGCTATCGAGACCGAGCTCCACTCCGCACTCAACTATAGTAAGGGTGTTGTGACATGTAGGGACTTGGTGGATATCTCCACAGACGAGTTGAAATCTGAGTGGGCTGACGAAGGTATTGTTGACGTGCAGAATATTATGAGGCGAGTCGATGGGGACCTACTAAAATCCGACTCGTTTATTCTCACGTTCAGTTGCCCGAGACTTCCAGAGCATGTTAAAGCGGGGTTCTTACGTTTGCCAGTACGGCCATATTTCCCCAACCCAATGCGCTGCTTTAAATGTCAGCACTTTGGGCATACTACATTGGGGTGCAATGGGATAGCCACTTGCGGTAAATGTGGTCAGCCTGCCCATGAAGGAGCCGATTGTTCATCGCCTGTGAAGTGCGTGAATTGCTTTGGGAGTCACCCTGTCTGGAGCCGGGTCTGCCCCATCTATCTCGAGGAACGGAAGATACAGGAGATCAAAACATCAAAGCGCATCCCCTATGGTGAGGCCAAGAAGCTCTTTAAGGCCATGCAACCTCCTGTGTTTACTACATCTTTCGCTTCCGCCCTGAAAAAACCAGTACAAATGGCCACTGTTGCTACGCAAACGGAGGTTGCTAGTGTTAGCACTAATACCTGCGTTTGCCAGTGCACTTGTGCTGCTGCGGTTGTTTTGCAACCTGCAGCTCTCCCCGCAACGTCGGACAAGGCTGTGGTTGCTGACATTGGGGTACTTCCTGCCTCTTCCCCTATGGCGCCTTCTGCCCAGGCGAGTAAAGCTCCAACTGCTGACAAGGCTCTGCATTCTAAGCCCCCTAAGACCAAGACGCCGAAGGTGAAGATTTTGCCACCTGCGGAGACTGATAAGTGTCGGTCCGATGACGAGGCCATCGTACTGTCTGACATCTCCTGTGGGTCGTCATCGGAGCTGATGGACATTGATGTCGACCGGGGGCGCTCTTCTCGCCCCAGGAATAAATCTCCGGCCAGTACGGGCTCTCCTCCAAAACACAGAGGCAGGGTGAAAGTTCAGCCACCCTGATCACTGGCTCCCATCTTACAGTGGAACCTGAATGGGTTCAGGACGCACGTGGCCGAACTACAACTCCTTGTACGTGAGTTCCCTTTGTGCTTATGTCTCCAAGAGACACATTTTCGGCCCACTGATGCTCCTTCTTTACGAGGCTATACCGTCTATCGGAAAGATGGTCTGACGGGGGAAAGGGCAAAGGGTGGTGTTGCGGTTTTTGTCCGTGACATGCACCCCTCATCTGAGCTCCCTCTCGTTACAGACTTGCAAGCAGTTGCAGTTGACCTTCTTGTGGGTCGGAGGCTCACAGTCTGTTCACTTTACTTACCTCCTCAGGATGCGATAGACTCTGAGGCTCTCTCAGACCTTATTGGCCAACTTCCCCGCCCATTTCTTCTTCTGGGGGACTTCAATGCTTATAATGTCTTATGGGGCTCTTCGACTACTTGCCCCAGGGGTCGCATTCTGGAACGCCTCATGGTGTCTGAAGAACTGTGCATCCTCAACTCTGGTGCCCCCACTCATTTCTGTACTGCTTCTGGGTCGTCGTCAGCTATTGACCTTTCCTTTTGCTCTCCAGCACTAGCGGATTCTGCTCTATGGGAGGTTGATGCTGACCTCCATTCTAGTGACCACTTCCCCCTTTGGATTCGCCTCCTGGATGAGGCTATGGCATTTCCGGTACCGCCCCGGTGGCACCTCTGCAGGGCTGACTGGACACTTTTTAGCCACCTGGCCGTTTTGGAACACCGTGACAGCGTCCACGAATGGGTAGACCATGTTACAGCTGTGATCTCCCATGCTGCTGAATTGTCAATCCCACGGTCATCCGGTCATCCCACGAGGCGTCCTGTGCCTTGGTGGACCCCTGAGTGCCGCTCAACCATCCGAGCCCGCCGTGCCGCTCTGCGCCGCTTCAAGTGCCGTCCCACAGCTGACAATCTTGCAACCTTTCGGGTGGCAAGGGCTAAAGCGCGACGCGTGATTAAAGAGAGCAAACGGCGGTCATGGCAATCGTTCTTGAACTCCATCTCCCGCTCCACTAGTTCTACGAAAGTATGGGAAGCCATCAGGAGGATTTCCGGGAAACTCGGCCAGCTACCTGTCACGGCCTTGCTGCATCAGGGAAGTCTCCTCACGGCGCCGAGAGACATTGCCCAGACACTGGCCATGCATTTTGCGGAATCTACCGCCACTATTAACTGTGATCCAGATTTCTGCCGCTACCGCACTGCCATCGAGAGGGATCACTTGGACTTCCGGTCTCCTAATTCTGAACCCTACAACTGCCCCTTCACAATGTGGGAACTGGATTCGGCGCTGTCGGTGGCTCATGATACTGCGCCTGGTCATGATCAAATCCGGTATAGCATGCTGCGGCACTTGTTACTGCCTTCCAAGGAAGTTCTCCTGAATTGTTTTAATATGATATGGTTATCCGGCATGTACCCTGACTCGTGGAGGGAAGCGATTTTGATACCTCTCCTCAAACCAGGGAAGGACCGAACGCATCCCAGTAGTTATCGAAGTATCGCCTTGACGAGCTGTGTCGGGAAGACGTTGGAACGCATGGTCAATCGTCGCCTGGTTTGGCTGCTCGATACCAGGCAGCTCCTTAGCCCCTCTCAGTGTGGCTTTCGGAGATGGCGTTCCACTATAGACAACTTGACCCTGCTTGAGGTGGCCATCCAGTAGGCCTTCCTGCGTAACCAGCAGTGTCTAGGTGTATTCTTTGACATTCATAAGGCGTATGACACTACTTGGCGCCGCCATATCCTCAATCAACTCCATGAGTGGGGCTTTCGTGGCCGTCTCCCCATCTTCATTCGGTCCTTTCTTTCCCACCGCCTCTTTCGCTATAGGGTTGGTAATGTGCTATCTGATTTGTATGTGCAGGAGAATGGTGTTCATCAGAGAAGCGTTTTAAGTGTCACCCTCTTTTCCGTCGCCTTTAACAGTATCACGTCCACTATCCGGAGTCCTGCCCAATGCTCCTTGTTTGTGGACGATTTTGCTGTTTCCTGTTCTTCCTCCAGTCTTGTCACTGCTAGTCGACAGTTGCAGCTTACGATACAGCGATTAGAGGCATGGACTGCGAAGACGGGTTTTACCTTTTCTGCAGACAAATGTGTGTGTGTTCATTTTAATCGTTCTCGACATCCTTTTACCTCCCCTGAATTGCGTCTGAGGGACACCATTCTTCCTTTTAGCGACACTGTGCGGTTCCTGGGCCTCACTTTTGATTCAAAGTTGTCGTGGTTGCCTCACCTTAAAGACCTCAAGGTGCGGGCCCTGAAGGCACTGAATGTTTTGAAGTGTCTGAGCCATCGGTCCTGGGGAGCAGATCGGGAGCGTCTGCTGCAGTTTTATAGGGCTTTCGTCCGATCGCGACTCGACTATGGTTGCACCGTGTATGGGTCAGCAAGGCCTTCGTATCTGAAGATTCTTGACGCAGTACACCATGAGGGTATCAGGCTGGCCACTGGTGCCTTCCGTACTAGTCCCATCCCCAGCCTGTGTGCTGAGGCAGGGGAACCGCCACTCGCCATCCGGCGGAAACTCCTCATGGTGCGACGGGTGTGTCAATTCCTTGCCTGTCCTACCTCCCCTGCGTACCCTACCGTTGCCCGACCGCCTATGGAACGTCTCTGTTCCAGTCGTCCCAGGGCAACGAGACCGTTTGGGATTCGTGCCAAGCATTTGCTTGAGTCCCTTGGTGTGGAGCGTGTGGCCCCCCAACGACAAGGTTTTACTCGCCTGCCTCCCTGGTTGCTCCAGAGGCCCAGCGTCGTTTTAGACTTGTCGGAGTACCGGAGGAGCTGCACTCCTGCGTTTGTTTTTACCGCCTTATTTTACGATATTTTAAACCAGCATCCCGACCATGTACCAGTATTTACGGATGGCTCTAAACAGGGGGACTCTGTTGGTTGTGCTGTTGTTTTCCCTGATCGACTCGTCAAGTTACGGCTTCCTGCGGCGTTTACCATCTTTGATGCCGAATTGTTTGCGATCATGCGGGCATTGGAGCAGATGAGATGTGTCCCCAGTCGTAAGTTCCTCATCTGTTCTGACTCCCTGAGTGCCCTTCAGACCGTGCAACACTTGTACCCAGCGGATACGGTCGTCCAGAACATCCATGATGCCCTACTCCACCTGCAGCGGCAGGGGAAGGAGGTTTCCTTCTGCTGGGTGCCGGGGCACGTGGGAATTACGGGAAACGAGCTGGCGGATGTGGCTGCCAAAGATGCATGTTCCCTCCCTGACGTTGTTGAATGTGCCGTCCCCCTCCATGCTGTTACCTCCCTCCTGCGTTTTCGCGTTATGCGTCAGTGGGAAGAGGAGTGGCTGGCAGTCGGTGAAAATAAGCTGCGTCTGGTGAAGGCCACCACGCGGCCATGGCGTACTTCCTCCCAGTCATGCAGGCGGGATGAGGTTCTCCTCACTCGCCTCCGCATCGGGCACAGTCCCTTCACACATGGTTTTCTACTCCGGCGGGAGGATCCCCCAATCTGCAGTGCTTGTGGCGTCCAGATTACTGTCCGCCACATTTTACTTGATTGTCTTTTATTCTCTGACCAGAGGGCGGTGGTTTCTTTGCCACCGGATTTGCCCTCTATTTTGCAAGACGACGCATCGTCTGTGGTGAAGGTTTTACGGTTTTGTGTCCTGTCCAATTTGTTGCCACGGATTTTAGGGAGAGGGTTTTAATGTGCAGCTGGATGACTGGCTCACCCAGATTTTAGGTAAGAGGTCCGCCAGTCACGAATACCTCCTTGTTTCCCATCGGTTTCTGTCCTCCCTTCCTTGTGTTTCCTTTCCTTTTTTAGTGCACTCCTTCTCCTCTTGTTTTGCCTCTGTACGTGAGGATTTGGAACTGCGTCAGGTCTGTGTCTTTTCGCTGTTCCCCTTGTTCGCTGTTCGTCTTAGTCCCTTCACTGCATGTGTTCCTGTTTTTATGCGTTTGGGCGCTGATGACCTCGCTGTTTAGCGCCCGTAAACCACAAACACACACACACACACACACACACACACACACACACACACACACACACACACACACGCAACTGCGGTGCTCTTTGCGTTCCAAACCCTATCTCCCCCTGCGGGTTCGGGGGTAAGAATAGGCCCGCGGTATTCCTGCCTGTCGTAAGAGGCGACTAAAAGGAGTCTCAAACGTTTCGGCCTTCTGTGATGGTCCCCTCTTGGGTTTGACCTCCTTTTTTCTTCCAAATTTCCGTCGTCAGTGCGTGCCATTTGGGGAAGGACACCTTACGTGGTGTTTTTGTATTGGTCCATCATGCTCCACCATCTTGCATGTTACCTATTGTCGTGTGGGGGGGACTACGCCCAATATCTTCTGGGTGGTCTCCTTCTCGCCTTGTGCGCACTCTTCTTCTTCGCGCCTACGACAACTGTGGACCCTTTAAACACCTAAAATCCAGCACAGTAGCCAGTCCGTTGTGGTGGGGTCGTCATGTACCCTCTTGGTGGTAGCCCCCTGACCACGCAGGGATCGCACTAGAGATGCCAGAGCTGTTTCCTCCCCACGCATGCCAAGGAGTATGTGCCCATCTTGTCTGGGGCACGGGGACTCCGGGCAACGGGATATCGGCCAGGTACCCGTTGCTTTGGCTGGGTGGCGCCCTTGGGGAGAGCCCTCGTTCAGAGTAGGTGGCATCTGGGCGGATGTGGCGCAATGAAGCGCAATAAATCACACCAAGCTGGTGGTCGCACGGCCACCAGCGTCTCTAAGCGAGGTAGAGTCGACTTCGATGCTGCGCACTATGACCCTCAGACGTTCCCCTCGTTGGCTGCGCCATGGGAGGGGCGCCGGTCTAGTGCCAAGCGGGAGCCTTATGTACCACAATACCTTGTCTGCAGCAGGACTGATGGTGACTCCTTTCTTCCGACGAAGCCTATGTTTTTTGTGGAACACCTGGAGGATAAGTTTGGGGAAGTGGCAGGGTTGTCAAAAATGAGGAATGGGTCCATCCTCCTCAAGACGTCCTCCCCAGCCCAGTCACGAGCGTTGCTCTTGTGTGATAAGCTGGGTGACGTCCCTGTTACCGTCACTCCCCACAGTAGCTTAAATATGGTCCAGGGGATTATTTACCATCGTGACCTCTTGTTACAATCCGATGACGAGCTGAGAGCCGACTTGGAACGACGTGGTGTGCATTTTGTCCGTCATGTCCATCGAGGACCCAAGACAAACAGGGTGGCCACCGGTGCCTTTATCTTGGCCTTCGAGGGTGATGTCTTGCCCGAGAAGGTCAAGGTAATGGTTTACCGTTGCGACGTGAAGCCATACGTCCCTCCCCCGATGCGGTGCTTCCAGTGCTGGAAGTTTGGGCATATGTCCTCCCGTTGCCCATCCAGCGCTACATGTCGAGATTGTGGACGCCCGTCTCATCCCGATTCTCCATGTGCGCCCCCGCCTGTATGTGTCAACTGTGGGGAGCACCACTCTCCATGCTCGCCGGATTGCCCCGTTCTTCATAAGGAGCGGAAAATAATGGAATTTAAGACCCTGGACCAGCTTACTTATCGAGAGGCTAAACAGAAATATGAAAGGTTGTATCCTGCTTCCATTCGACCATCTTATGCTGCAGCCACGTTATCGTCGCCCACGCGAGCGGCGGTTGTCGCCTCATCTGTGCCGCCTTCAGTGGGCCCTCTGGGCCATGTATCTCTGTCTGCCCCCCTCGTGTCTGGGGGCAAGCCTTCCTCTGTTGCCCCCTTAGCAGTTGGGGGCAAACCCTCTTCTGTCGCTCCCCCCACGCTTACTTCGGGAGTGACATCTGCTCCACAAACGGGAGGCTCGATTCCTCCCCCTCCTTCTCCGCCGGCGTTGCCTCCGCCAGTTCCTCTCTCGCGGAAGGGGTCCCTCGGGGCTCTCCCTTCCTCCGTTTCTTCTCCTTCCCAGCCAGATGTCAGCCAGTGGCTGAAGGTTCCGCCACCTGCTGATCGTAGGGCTTCTGCGTCGTCGTCAGCCTCTGACGCTCCTTCAGAGAAGCTCTCCCAGCCCTCTCACCCTAAGGGCAGACGCGAGAAGAAGGAACGGAATGTGTCCAAGAAGAAGGACGTTCCGGCGGTTTCAGCACCGCCTGCTGTACATAGTCCTGGCTCCGGGGATGAGGTGGAGATCCTCGCCTCTGCCGCGGATCTCGCCCTCACGGAACCCTTGGGGGCCTCTCCTGTGGACTCAGCTGACTCTCCCCCAGTGGCGGCAGTTGGCTCTGACGCGCTGTCTGCCTCTTAGTCGCATTCACGCCCTCCCAGTCCCTTCCTGCTTCCATTCTCCAATGGAACTGCGGCGGTTATTTCCGCCACCTGCCTGAGCTCCGGATGCTTCTGAGTGATTCCCCTGTTCTCTGCGTTGCTCTGCCGGAAACTTGGTTTCCTGCACTACGGACCCCCGCCCTTCGCGGTTATCAGGGATACTATAAGAACCGTGCTGCCTGTCATTGAGCGTCAGGTGGGGTTTGCCTCTTTGTTCACAACTCTGTCTGTAGTTCGCCAGTACCCCTTCAGACACCTTTAGAGGCAGTTGCTGCCAGGGTTGAGCTCTCGCCGGCTATTACTGTTTGCTCTGTTTACATTCCTCCGGATGGGGAGCTCCCCCGACATGTCTTGGCTGCACTGCTGGCTCAACTCCCGCCACCTTTGCTGCTTCTGGGCGATTTCAATGCCCACAACCCTCTATGGGGTGGGACTGTCTCCGATGATCGTGGTCGGGCCGTGGAGCATGTGTTGGCTCAGCTCGACCTTAGCCTCTTAAACACCGGTGCTCCCACGCATTTCAGTGTGGCCCATGGCTCGTTCTCGGCCATCGATCTCTCTATTTGCAGCCCTGGACTTGTCCCATCCCTCCACTGGAGGGTGCATCCTGACCTCTGTGGTAGTGACCATTTTCCCATCTATTTGTCACTGCCACAGTGTCATTCTTCTGGGCGCTTGCCCCGCTGGGCTTTCCACAGGGCTGACTGGCCAGCTTTTACTTCCGCTGTCACCATTGCGTCTCCCCCACAGGGTGACATTGACGAGGTGGTCCGTGTTTTAACCACGTCCATCATTTCAGCGGCCGAGGCTACCATCCCCCGTTCCTCTGGCCTCCCTCGGCGGAAGGCTGTCCCCTGGTGGTCGCCGGAGATTGCTGAGGCTATTCGCGACCATAGGCGGGCTCTCCAGCGTCATAGGCGGCACCCGTCTCTGGAGACCCTCATCGCCTTTAAAAGGCTCCGTGCCTTCGCCCGTCGACTTATTGCACGGCGTAAGCAGGAGTGCTGGGAGAGGTACGTCTCCTCCCTGGGCTCCCGTGTCTCGTCCTCGCACGTGTGGTCCCGTATCCGGCGGATTTATGGCTCCCAGACCCCTGTGGGTGTCCCTGGGCTGTCCTTGGACGGCGCTGTCTGCACGGACGCTGCCGCCATTGCTGAACGGCTAGCCGCGCACTTTGCTCAGAGCTCTGCGACTGCATCCTATCCCCCCGCCTTTCGCTCTCTAAAGGAGTGAGCCGAGCGGACGCCGTTCTCATTCCACACGCGTCATTATGAAACATACAATGCTCCTTTCGGCGAGAGGGAACTCCTCGCTGCCCTCGCCGATTGCCCTGATACTGCACCAGGACCGGACTGCATCCATGCGCAGATGCTGAAGCATCTCTCCAGGGACTGCCAGAGACACATCCTCACCATCTTTAACCGCATTTGGAGCGAGGGCGTGTTCCCGTCGCAATGGCGAGAGGGTCTTATTGTCCCCATCGTGAAGCCCGGTGCGGACCCACTGGCGGTGGACAGCTATCGTCCCATTACCCTCACCAACGTTTTGTGCAAATTGCTCGAACGTATGGTGGGGCGGCGTTTGTGTTGGGTCCTTGAGTCGCGCGGTCTCCTCGCTCCATCCCAGGGTGGCTTCCGTCGGGGCCGGTCTGCAGTGGACAATTTGGTGCGGCTGGAATCTGCTGTCCGTACGGCTTTTGCCCGACGTCAGCACCTTGTTGCTGTATTTTTCGATCTGCGGAAGGCGTATGACACCACATGGAGGCATCACATCCTCGGCACGTTGCATGGGTGGGGTCTTCGTGGTCGGCTCCCGGCTTTTCTTCAAAGCTTTTTATTGCGCCGCTCTTTCCGGGTGCAAGTCGGTGCCACCTCTAGTTCCTCTTATATACAGGAAAATGGGGTCCCGCAGGGCTCGGTGTTGAGCGTCTCGTTATTTCTAGTGGCCATTAATGGTCTGGCTCAGCAGTGGGGTCGTCGGTGTCTCCTTCTTTGTATGCCGACGACTTCTGCATCTCATTTAGCTCCACGACTACGGGAGTCGCCGAACGCAGGCTGCAAGTCGCCGTTCGCAAGGCAGCATCATGGGCCCTGGCTCATGGTTTTCAGTTCTCTGCTGCCAAGACTCGGGTTATGCACTTCTGCAGGCGTCGGACGGTCCACCCTCATCCTGACCTTTACCTCGACGGCCACCTACTTGAAGTGGTGGACACTTGCCGCTTCTTGGGACTCGTGTTTGATGCCCGGCTCACATGGGTTCCTCATGTTACTCAGCTGAAGCAAAAATGCTGGCGGCACCTCAACGCCCTCCGCTGCCTTAGCCACACGTCTTGGGGTGCAGATCGCTGCACGCTACTGCAATTGTACAGAGCAATTGTGCAGTCCCGGCTTGATTATGGGAGCCTGGCCTATGGGTCTGCGTCACCCTCAGTGTTGAAGTTGTTAGACCCCATACATCACTGTGGGGTTCGGCTTGCAACTGGCGCTTTTCGCACCAGCCCCGTGGATAGTCTACTGGTGGAGGCCGGGGTTCCCCCGCTGCGGATTCGCCGCCATCGTCTGCTCGCCGACTATGCTGTCCACGTACATTGCTCGCCAGGCCATCCCAATCGTCGCCTGCTTTTCCCTGCCTTAGTCCACCACCTGCCCGAACGGCGACCTCGGTCTGGGCTTTCCGTAGCTGTCCGTGTCCAGTCCCTGCTGTCAGAACTGGGGTCATTCCCTCTTCTGCCTCCCTTCCGGGTCCGTACACCTACGCCTCCCTGGTGTTTGTCCCGGCCGTCCGTCGATCTGGATTTGGCACAGGGACCTAAGGACTCGTCCCCCTGCGGGTTCGGGGGTTAGAATCGGCCCGCGGTATTCCTGCCTGTCGTAAGAGGCGACTAAAAGGAGTCTCAAACGTTTAGGCCTTATGTGATGGTCCCCTCTCGGGTTTGACCTCCATCTATCCAAATTATTCCGAAGAGCGAGCCAATTGGGGAAGGGCACCTTACATGGTGCACTGTATCCTTCGTGCAATTAGACCTATTGCCGTCTTTCTCGTCGTTGCGATGGTGTCCCGCTCGTTTTCGATCTCATGGGCGATTACCACGCTGCACTCTGCAGTGTTTCTTTTAACTGTGACGACGACCTTGGCCATTTTTGCACCTAAGATCCAGCACGGTAGCCAGTCCGTTGTGGTGGGGTCGCCATGTACCCTCTTGGTTGTAGCCCCCTGACAACACAGGGATCGCTCTACTGATGCCTGCGCCGTTCACTCCCCACGTATGCCAAGGAGTAGATGCCCATCTCCCTGGGGCATCGGGACTCCCGGCAATGGCCATCCTGCCAGGTGGCCTTTGCTGTGGCTGGGTGGCGCCCGTGGGGAGGGCCCTTGGTCGGAGTAGGTGGCATCAGGGCGGATGACCCGCAATGAAGCGTGGTACATCATCTGTCGCTGGCGGCCAGCCGCCAGCAGTCTCTAAGCGTTCTCGGGCTCAATTTAATGCTGAAAAGTACAATCCGAAAACGTTCCCCTCTCTGGCCACGCCGTGGGAGGAACGTAAATCTCAGGATGGCAGTAGCACTTATTCGCCCCGATTCTTAGTTTGTACGAGAGCTGATGGGGAGTCTTTTCTCTCAACCAAGCCTCAGTTCTTCGTCGAGCATTTAGAGGACAAGTTTGGGGAGGTGGAGGGCTTGTCAAAAATGCGCTCTGGATCGGTCCTGATCCAAACGGCATCCTCTGCCCAGTCACGACGGTTACTTGCTTGTGATAAGTTGGGGGATGTTGCTGTTACGATCACACCGCATAAGAGTTTAAATATGGTCCAGGGAGTTATTTACCATAAGGACCTTCTTTTGCAGTCTGATGACGAGCTGCGCGCCAACTTAGAGCGCAGAGGTGTACATTTCGTCCGGCGCGTTCATCGGGGTCCGAAGGAAAATCAGATAGCTACCGGTGCCTTCATCTTGGCCTTCGAGGGTGATACGTTACCGGAAAAGGTCAAGGTGATGGTCTACCGATGTGACGTCAGGCCCTATATTCCTCCCCCGATGCGGTGCTTCAAGTGCTGGAAGTTTGGCCATATGTCTTCCCGCTGCACTTCCAGCCTCACATGTCGAGATTGCGGACGCCCGTCTCATCCCGATACTCCATGTGCCCCGCCTCCCATCTGTGTCAACTGCGGGGAGCACCATTCACCTTGCTCGCCAGACTGCAGAATCTTCCAGAAAGAACGCAAAATCATGGAATATAAGACCCTGGACCGACTGACTTATACTGAAGCCAAGCGGAAATACGACCGATTACATCCCGTGCGAATGACGTCATCCTACGCCGCCGCTACGACACCTGTGCCCGCCCCATCAGTTTCACGACTTCCAGCCAGCTCGATAACCAGTAAGACTCCTCCTGCCCCCTTGCCAGTGGGGGGGCTCTACCCACCGGGTTGCTCCTGCGCCACCTACCTCAGGGGCAACACCATCCCCCCCATCAGGGACGTCCGTCCCTGCTTCTAAGCCGGAGAAGTGTCCAACTTCTTCGGCTTCTCACGCTCGCAAGGGGTCCCTCGAGTCCCTCCCTTCCCAGGTTTCCACCAGTGGGAAGGCTGACGACCGCCAGTGGCGTAAGTGCCCGCATTCAGCTGGTCGACGGGCTTCACGATCCTCCTCAGTCCCGGAGACTGAATCGGTGAAGCCCTCCCAGCCAGTTAAACCCAAGGAGCAGCGTGAGAAATCAAAGAAGAAGAGCTCTAAGCCCAAGGAACTCGCGGTGGCAGCCACCCCACCGCCGCCTTACAGCTCTGCGTCTGAGGACGAGGTGGAGATCCTGGCGTCCGCTGAGGACCTAGAACTCGCCGGTCCCTCAGACGCCATGGATAACACTAGCACGGGTGCTCAATCGGAGGCAGCAGGTGACCCAGCGGCGTAATCTGCCTTCCCCGTCCTGTCACGCCCTTCTCAGCCATGGACAATACCATCCTCCAGTGGAACTGCAGCGGTTTCTTCCACCATTTAGCTGAGCTCCGCCAACTTCTCAGCCTTCGCCCTTTCTTCTGCATTGCTCTCCAGGAAACTTGGTTTCCGGCGATGCGAACCCCCGCCCTCCGTGGCTATCGGGGTTATTACAAGAACAGAGCAGCTTATGAAAGGGTGTCTGGTGGCGTCTGCATTTATGTCCTTCACACTTTGCACAGCGAATCTGTCCCTCTCCAGACGCCTTTAGAGGCTGTCGCTGTACGCGTGTGGACGCCACAGGCTGTTACCGTCTGCAGTCTTTACATTCCACCGGATGGTGATGTCTCGCAGCATGTCCTGGCTGCACTGGTCGCCCAATTGCCGCCACCTTTCTTGCTATTGGGCGACTTCAACGCCCATAACCCTCTGTGGGGTGCGTCGGTGGCAACAGGTCGAGGCGCCATCATTGAGCATTTCTTGTCGCAGCTCGATCTCTCGCTGTTAAATGATGGTGCCTTCACACACTTCAGTGTGGCGCATGGCACCTACTCCGCCATTGACCTTTCAATCTGTAGCCATAGCCTCTTACCGTCTGTCCAATGGAGTGTGCATGACGACCTGTGTGGTAGTGACCATTTTCCGATCTTTTTGTCACTACCACAGCGCCACTCTTCTGGGCGCCCTAGCAGATGGGCTATGAATAAGGCTGACTGGGACTTGTTCTCCTCCACTGCCGCTTTTGAGCCTCTCTCTACCGATGACATTGATGCGGTGGTTCAATCGGTCACCACCGGCATCGTTACTGCCGCCGAATCTGCCATTCCCCATTCCTGTGGGTCCCCTCGGCGGAAGGCTGTGCCTTGGTGGTCGCCTGAGATCGCTGAAGCGATTAAAGATCGCCGGCGGGCGCTCCAGCGTCACAAGCGACACCCCTCCCTCGACCACCTTATCGCCTTCAAACGGCTGCGTGCGCGGACCCGCCTCCTAATCCGCCAAGGGAAGAAGGAGTGCTGGGAGCGGTATGTGTCCACCATTGGCCTCCATGTCGCTCCCTCGCAGGTCTGGGCCAAGATTCGACGCGTCTACGGCTATCGGCCACCTGCCAGCGTCCCTGCGCTCTCACTGAATGGAGCAGTTTGTACTGACTCCGACGTCATTGCCAATCGCTTAGCAGAGCATTTTGGTATGAGTTCCGCTTCTGCGAATTACCCCCAGGCCTTCCGCTCCATTAAAGAGCGGATGGAACGTCGGAGCCTTTCGTTTCGCACCAACCACCCAGAATCTTACAATGCTCCATTTAGTGAGTGGGAATTTCGCAGTGCCCTCGCTGCTTGCCCTGATACCGCTCCTGGGCCAGATGGCATCCACTGTCAGATGCTGAAACACCTTTCAGTGGACTGCCAGCGGCGCCTTCTCGATCTTTACAACCGTCTTTGGGTCGAGGGGGAGTTTCCGTCGCAGTGGCGGGAAGGCATTGTCATCCCCGTTTTGAAGCCTGGAAAGCACCCTCTGGAGGTGGACAGCTACCGTCCCATTAGCCTCACCAACGTTCTTTGCAAGTTGCTTGAACGGATGGTGAGCCGGCGCTTGCATTGGGTACTGGAGTCTCGGGGCCTTCTGGCTCCATCTCAGGGTGGGTTCCGTAAAGGCCGCTCCGCCGCCGACAATCTGGTGAGCCTGGAGTCGGCCATCCGTACTGCCTTTTCCCGCCGTCAGCACCTGGTCGCTGTCTTTTTCGACATGCGGAAGGCGTACGATACGACATGGCGTCATCACATTCTTTCTACGCTTCATGGATGGGGTCTTCGGGGTCCTCTGCCGATTTTTATCCGCAATTTTCTGTCGTGTCGTACCTTCCGCGTGCAAGTCGCGGCCTCGTATAGTTCCTCCCACGCCCAGGAGAACGGTGTGCCACAGGGCTCTGTTTTAAGTGTCTGCCTGTTTTTAATAGCCATTAACGGGCTTGCTGCGGCCGTGGGACATTCTGTCTCCGCTTCCCTGTATGCTGACGACTTCTGCCTTTATTACAGCTCTACTGGCATTGCAGCTGTTGAACGTCAGCTACAGGGCGCTATCCGTAAGGCGCAGTCTTGGGCTGTAGCGCATGGGTTTCAGTTTTCGGCAGCCAAGACCTGCGTTATGCATTTCTGCCGGCGCCGAACAGTCCATCCTGAGCCGCGGCTTTATCTTGCCGACGAACTCCTTGCTGTGGTGGAGACCCACAGGTTTTTGGGGGTGGTTTTCGATGCCCGGTTGACTTGGCTGCCTCATATCCGGCAGCTTAAACAGACGTGTTGGCGGCATCTAAACGCTCTGAGATGCTTGAGCAACACCCGCTGGGGCGCCGACCGCTCTACACTGTTGCGGCTCTACCAGGCGTTAATCCAGTCCCGTCTGGATTATGGGAGCCTGGCTTATGGCTCAGCATCCCCATCTGCGTTACGGGTGCTGGACCCGATTCTCCACAGCGGGATACGCCTTGCCACTGGTGCTTTCCGCACCAGCCCTGTGGACAGCGTACTAGGGGAGGCAGGTGTACCTCCACTGCGGTTCCGACGCCAACGTTTGCTGGCCGCTTATGCTGCCCATGTACTAAGCTCGCCCGGGCATCCAAACTATCGCCTCCTGTTCCCGCGGTCGGTCGTCCATATGCCAGAACGTCGGCCGCGGTCTGGTTGCACAATAGCAGTCCGCGTCAAAGAGCTTCTCTCTGGGCTCCAGGGTTTCACTGTTCCACCTCCTTTCCGGGCTACTTTGCATACACCCCCATGGTGTGTTCGTCGCCCTAGCCTTCGGCTCGACTTGGCACAGGGCCCTAAGGACTCAGTCCCTCCTGAGGCCTTCCGCCGCCGCTTTTATTCCATCCTGGCCACGTATCAGGGCTCTGGTGTTGTTTACACTGACGGTTCGATGGTTGCTGGTCGTGTCGGATATGCGCTCACTCTAGGGGACCATTCCGAACAACGTTCCTTGCCGGATGGCTGCAGCGTTTACACTGCTGAACTGGTCGCCATCCTTCGTGCCCTAGAGTATATCCGCTCCTGCTCAGGTGAGTCCTTCGTTATCTGTAGCGATTCCCTGAGCGGTTTACGAGCTCTCGACCAGTGTTTCCCTCGTTCTCGTCTGGTGATGGCTATCCACGAGTCTCTGCGTACTCTCGCCTGTTGCGGCCGCTCTGTGGTCTTTGTGTGGACCCCCGGTCATGTCGGTATCCCGGGTAACGAACATGTTGACCGCCTGGCGAAAGAGGCCACCAGCAAGCCATCTCTGGACGTTGGCCTCCCAGAGACTGATTTGCGGGCAGTCTTCCGCCGCAAAATCTTGGCGCTATGGGACGCTGAATGGCGGGAACTGCCAATGCGCAATAAACTCCGTGCTGTCAAGGAGACGACGGCTGTGTGGCGGTCATCCCTGCGAGCCACTCGCAGGGACTCAGTAGTTCTTTGCCGGCTCCGCATTGGCCACTCCCGGCTGACACACAGTTATCTACTGCGCCGGGAGGACCCTCCTCTATGTCGCTGTGGGGCAGCTTTGACAGTGGCCCACATTTTGCTGACCTGCCCCCTTTTAGCTGTGGTCAGGCAGACATTTGCGCTGCCTGCTACGCTCCCTGCCCTTTTAACAGACGACTCCACTATGGCTGACTCAGTCTTACGTTTTATTCGGGCAGGGGGATTTTATCATTTACTCTGAGTGTTTCTGTTTTCTTTTAATGATTTGTGTTGATTCTGGCCTTTGGCCTATGGTTTTACACTGATTTTTTAATGTGTTTCTCAGTGGTTGGCCTTTCCTTTTTATGTCTATGGTCGGCCAACCACCGTCACACTCTGTGTGGTTTTAGTTTGTTTTGTCTTGTCTTTGTCTCAGTATCTCTTGTTCTGTGTCGTCTGTGATCTCTTCTGTTCCTTGTTTTTATTCTCTGTGGGTGTTCTTTGTCTTTGGAAAAAGGGACCGATGACCATGGCAGTCTGGTCCCTTTAATCCCCCAAACCAACCAACCAACCAACCAACCAACTACATCTGAGGTTTCAGATGCATGTCCTAATTCATTATCATATGCACCAACACTTTCAGATTCTAATTCATCAATTCGAAACATCAACTGACTTTCGAAGATTGCCCAGCGAAACATGTTTCTCAGAAGCTGTTTACCTACTTCTGGGTGGATTTGCCTACTTTCGACCATATTTTCTAAATAGTCTACATTTTCATGATAATATGTTTCAATCACATCACAGTTCTGCAATGGATATGCTATATATTCAGAATTTTGGGATTTTGCATACATAGATATATTTAGACCTATCTGTCTGCGCCATTCCATTGCCCGCCGCCAGTTCCTTGCTCTCGTAGGTGTCTTTTTTTTTTAACTTACTGCGCTTCTCTGTCTTCTCTCCATTGTGTTCACTATTTGACTTGTTAGTTGCACTCAAAATACCTGACTTCACGTCACTGTCCATAATCAGTACGTGCGATCATATTTTCAAGCATCATTTGATAGGTTGTGCAGTTGGTTCCCAAATTATTGCATACTCTCTTTCTTCTCACACAGGGTATGCAAACAGCTTTTTGAGCTTTCTTAGGACATTCAGCTTTAAGGTGCCCCTCAGAGCCACAGTGTGCACATTTTTGTTTGTTTGAACAGGTTTTTGATGAGTGGCCCAGATCATTGCATTTAAAGCAGCGTTGGACCACCAAGTAATCACGAAGATTTAGAGCACGAAATTCAACAAAGATACGTGATTTGGCCAGAAGGATGTTTCGCAATCTTGGTGTCACTTCAAAAACATGATTTACTACCGGTTTATCTTTTGCACCTCTCCTAAACCTCGGTTTCATCTCTTGCTCAAAACTCTCCCTACTGATATCCTCGGACAAATTTAGCTCATAAATCTCTTCCAAAAGATCAGTCTCGTTTAACTCCTTAGGCACATCATGTAATATCACCAATGGCCTCTTTTTCGTTGGTGGCTCGCACTTGATATTAGGTATGGTGTTTACTTTTGCGATTAATCTCTTTTGGTCATCTTCAGACTCAGTCTCGACGATGACCACATTACTTGTGGTTCTCACTGCCCTAAACCGGAGTCTATTTCGCTTGGGATTAATAGCTGTTGTCATCTTCTCCTTAACAGTCTTGACATCACTGTTATCATTTGCTCATATAAAGACTGTATTTACCTGTTTTGCTGTTCTTTTGTTAATTTTGACTGCAGTGGCTTGTTTTTTAGATATTTTACCCTCACCAGCAGCAACTGCTGCATACGTTACTGGAGGAGCCTTTTGAATTTCTCTTTTATTTAGTTCTTCTCGAAGCCTATTGTTTTCTGCTCGCAGTCCTTCAATCTGACCCGTAAGTTTCGCTTGATAGAAAGCCCATTTAGTGAATTTCTGCCTGAAGGTTTGCATTACCTGTTGCGGAACTCTCTTAGGCCCTAATTCTTTAGAGACATATTGAGTGATATCCTCAAAATAGTCGAGGATATCTTGCGGTTCAGATTCACCACCCTCCTCCTCTGCTTCTAATGCCTCAGATTTCCTCATGCAACTACTCGACTGTTCATGCATAGTGAAAAGTCTACTAACAGTTCGTGGCGTTGACTGTTGATACACTGATATACAGAAAAGATGGTATGCAGATGATGCACTCGAAGATGTAGCACTCGCACCAAAGATGTATTATCCTTGCCAAAGAATACAAAGAGAAACACTTTAGTTGCTTTGGAATAAGAAGTCAACAGATACAACGCGTTCCCTCCATAACCGTCGTAGTTCGATTTATGTACCACGACTTCAGTTCGATCAAACGACCACACTTTTCAGATACAGTTATTAAACGTCACTTGAGGCAAAAATATACTCAAAAAATTTAACTAATTTTATGACCTACTGCATATCAATTTCC
The DNA here is from genome assembly GCF_021461395.2 of Schistocerca americana. Classification (NCBI taxonomy): domain Eukaryota; kingdom Metazoa; phylum Arthropoda; class Insecta; order Orthoptera; family Acrididae; genus Schistocerca; species Schistocerca americana. The sequence goes on from NC_060124.1 coordinate 288,142,987, forward strand.
CTCCTATTTAAACAATAATCCCCTACCAATTTTCACACTGAAAGTGTTTTGCTTGGGCACAATATCATCCGTAGTTCGATTTATGTACCACAAAGATTCACTCAAAGTTTGATGATAATTACCTATTTCAGCATGCACTTAATCACAACAACACTGCAATTTCCCATCAATTGTGATTTTAATGTATCCACTAACTCTAATCTTTCCTAATTTGATATATACACACGAGTTTGAGGTTACTTGTTCCACTTCACGTGTGATATAGTAAGAGACGAAAATGAACCAAAAAGAATTTGAACAACCTCCACTACTCAATTATTGAAATTATACACTATAATTTCCACAGTCCTTTAATTTAAGGCATCAGTACATGCAAATAGTGAGGTCAAATGTTAACCTCACTCTGCAGAATTTGTCACTCAGATCGGAATGCTCACACCGCCACGCGACGCGGCGCGGACGATACTCAGTAGCGACGAAAAGCTATTCAATACGATTTTAAGATACTCCAAATTACTCAAAAACAATCTTTCCTTCGCACATTCACTTCAAAAACTGACCCGACGAACACGCACTACGACCTCGCCCGCCATAGATAGGGACAATGGGAATCTCGTTAATCCATTCATGCGCGTCACTAATTAGATGACGAGGCATTTGGCTATATATAGCCGTCTTTATTCACGTGTGTGAATACATAGAAAAAGGAAATTACCCATACAATGGGTTTACAAATGACACAGAGACATAACAAACACTAGACAGGACAGGAAAAATACACGTGAATAAAATGGCGTTTGTTCCTGATATAGGCGCCAGGCAGCAGCGCGGAGAGACACAGATTGGGCCCTCATCCAACACCAGTCCGGTGCATCATGCCTTTTGTGGCAGTCATAGTGTCGAATCGCCTTGCCGCCATCGCAGTGCCGACGAGTACCCGCGTTGTCATAGCCGCAAAATGGTGGTTAGCAAAGCCCAGCCTTCGCAGATCTCGTGCGGAATTCAGTGACGACACTCCTCTCCACGAGATGGTTGCCGAGGTGGTCGTGATGCGCTGAACTGCTGGGTGAAGTCTTTTTATGGCCTGATGGACGGCTTCCCTGTCGTAGACCGCGACTTTCTCCTTGTGGCAAAGATCGACGTCCAGGTTAACACCAACGACTTGGGCATCGATAACGTGGGCTGCATCGCCCCGCACCGCCACGATGTCCGGCTTCTTTAGGCCCTCGGATGTTCTTAAGTGAGGCTCCAGTTGGATATCGAAGCCTCGGCGACGAAGGCCTTGCGCAACATGGGCTGCCAAGGCATTATGTCGCTTAATGGGGGCGTCATGGCTTCTAAAGCAATGCTGGACAACGTGGTTGGCGGTTTCTCGTGCGACGCAGCCTGCCCTACAGTTGGTGTCACCTGAACGACCGCGCTGCAACTTTGCCCGAGTTGGAAGGGCATTTATCCTCATTCGCAGGCAGGAGATAAAGTCGCGGCCACTGATAGGGTGCTGGGGGTTATCCACCCAGCTATGTTGCCCTGGTGTTCGGGCAGACTTCCTCAGGGCAGCGCCATCCACCGACGAGTGCAGCCTCTCCGCCCACATCCGGCCAAGCTGGTTGCTTGTCCGTATGTCCGCGTCGTTCCACCGTAGCTGCTGCTCCAACCTCCCAATTTCGCGCCCGAGAACGTCTTCTGTCGACCCGTCTGATAGGACTCCCAATGCTCGGATGTTGGCGAGTCGATTCCGCCGCAGCAGAGGCCCAAGCCAGCGAGCTGATGGCACTCCCAAGCCCCCAGATGTGACACGGGCGTGAAAGTACGCAACAGGGATGTCCGCTGGCAGGCACAGCCAAGATCTCATAGCTGTGCGAATGGCGATGTCCACTGCGGAGAGAGCTCCAAGACGGGTCCTTGACAGAGCCAGGCCATGGTGGACCCCTGGCAGGACCACCGTTCTCAGGGCGTGAAGACGTTGTTGTGGCTTCAGTGGTGCCTTGGACAGGACGCTTAGCTGTCGCTCGACCTCCTGCCTCGGATGGGAGAGGCTACGTCCGCTGGTAGAGAACTCCAGGCCAAGATACCGGAAAGTGCTCTCGACTGCCAAGGCTGGAAGGGTGGTATATCCAGCCTTGAAGGTCGTGGTGTTGTCGACCTTAACTTTCTTCTCGCGACCAGAGGCCGCGAGGGCGAGAGTAAAGCACTTCCCGGGATTGACCTGGAGACCCAGGTCTCCAAGAACTGATATAGATGTATCAATCAGGTCCTGGAGACCACCCTTAGTCTCAGCGAACAGCAGGAGGTCATCGGCGAAGGTGGCAGCATTCAGGCGTCGTCCCATTACATTGGCACCAACATGATCTGGGAGGTGAGCAAGCATAAGGTCCAGCGAAAGGTTAAACAGGATAGGGGAAAGAGGGTCGCCCTGCTGAACGCCCTTTGAAGGCTGCACTGGACCCATTGACTTTCCCGAACCAGAGATCACCGTCGCTCCATCCTCATAGCATCCCAGGATGTATCCAATGAACTCGTCTGGCAGACCATGAGCCCTCAGGGCAGGCCTCAGGGCACCATGGTCCAGAGAGTCGAATGCCTTGGACACATCCAGGGACGCGACATAGAGGGAGTTACAGTTCGCCCTGGCCTGAGTCATCGCCAGGTCCAACAAGAATGAATTGTGCAGCATCCCATCCTGAGGAAGGAAGGCCTGCTGACGCCCGTCCAACACACAAGCCCGCATCAGCTGACCCACCAAGATCTTGTGGAAGACCCTGGCGAGGACTGAGCAAACTGTGATCGGGCGGAAGTCAGCGGGGGATGCTGGGGCGGCCTTCTTGGCCAGCAGGGAGGTACGGGCCTGGAGGAGTCGGGATGGGAGACGGCGGGTCAAATGGAAAAGGTTTAACACTTTCAGAAGGACCTCACGGGGAAGACGACGGAGCAGGGCAGGTGTGAGCCCGTCTGGTCCCGCAGCGGAGCGACGAGGTGGGAGAGCTGCAGCAATGTCCTCCAACGTGATGGGCGCCCACAGCTGTTGAAAGGGCACCTCGGCGCGGGACGGTCAACCCGGCCTGATGGGCGCCGGGTGAAGAGATCTTTCCAATACTCCACCAAACCAGGAATATTAGGTGGTTGGTGGAGCAGTGTACCGTCTAGAATGCCATTAATGCACCGCCCCACGTTTTTGGAGAACGCACGCTGGCAGGAAAAATACTCCCACCTACACCGAGCTCGTTTTCGCTCAGGTGGCTGGGACATCTGCTTGGAGGTGACGGGATTTTGGGGCGCCTCCTTGCTACCTATAGCATCAAGCACAAGTGGCAGCATGCCCATGATGACATGCCGAGATGCAGTGTGTCCCAGCGCCAAGATGTCGTCAACTGAGCGAAACCTTGAACCCGACGATGGTAAGGCTGCTAAGGCCGACCAGATAGCCTGGTCGACAGGGTCCTCTATCGACGGTGGAGTCAAGGAAACCGGGGATGTCACAGCAGGTGGTGCAGCAGCATCAGAGGTGCGAGGACGATCCGCAGAACTAGAGAGGGCAGTAACGAACTCGGTGACCTGGTTCCTGTAAGCTCCCGCACGGCGCTGGCACTTGATGGATTCAAGCGAGCGGTGCGGGAAGGACTTCACTAGTTCTTGGTTCAGGAACCGGGTGCCTTCGAGTGTCAGCACTGCCTCTGCATGGGCCAGGCGTAACAGTTCCTCACTGGACCACCTGGCCTTCGTCCTCTGGATGTTGACCTCTGCATTCGCGGCACTAGGATGAGCCCTGCGGCGGTGGACACCAAGACCACTCTTGGTGCTGAAGCTCCGCTGGCACTCAGGGCACCGGAACGCAGGCAAGGCTACTCGACCCCGACTGGCGGCGTCAGATGGTGGCCCAACAACTGGCGTGGCGCCTCCAGTGGGAGGACCGCTACCTGATATATTCCTTGTGTTGGGGCCAGCTGAAACAAGGGGCAGGGGGGCAGGCAACCCCCAAGCCCCGAAGGATCGCCCCTCTCTGTCGGTTGGAGAGCTTTGAGGAGACACAGAGTACTGTGCCTCCTCTCGGCTCCCCTCACGACTCCCACCACGTGAAGGCCAGAGCTAGGATTTCCCACTGAGAGGCTAAGCGAACCATCATCCACTCGACATCGCTAGGATGCTGAGGAGTGGATTGAGAGGATCCATATATGACACATCATGTGAGCTTAAGAGAGTCATAGTTACTCCCGCCGTTTACCCGCGCTTGCTTGAATTTCTTCACGTTGACATTCAGAGCACTGGGCAGAAATCACATTGCGTCAACACCCGCTAGGGCCATCGCAATGCTTTGTTTTAATTAGACAGTCGGATTCCACCAGTCCGTGGCAGTTCTGAGTTCCCCCCTGCGGGTTCGGGGGTAAGAATAGGCCCGCGGTATTCCTGCCTGTCGTAAGAGGCGACTAAAAGGAGTCTCAAACGTTTCGGCCTTACGCGATGGTCCCCTGTCGGGTTTGACCTCCATATCTCAAAATTTTTCCGAAGAGCGAGCCGATTGGGGAAGGGCGCCTTACTTGGTGCATGGTGCATGGTGCATTGTGTCCGTGTTGTGTTGAGAACTTTCGCCATCTTATTCGTCGTTGCATTGCAGTCTTGCCCGCTCTCCATCTCTTGGGCATCGATGCGCCCCTGCGTGCACTTTCTGCCAAGCACTGTGCAGGGCCATTTTCTGCACTGACGACGCCCATGGACCACATGTCACCTAACATCCAGCACGGTAGCCAGTCCGTTGTGGTGGGGCCGCCATGTACCCTCTTGGTTGTAGCCCCCTGACAACACAGGGATCGCTCTACTGATGCCTGCGCCGTTCACTCCCCACGTATGCCAAGGAGTAGATGCCCATCTCCCTGGGGCATCAGGACTCCCGGCAATGGCCATCCTGCCAGGTGGCCTTTGCTGTGGCTGGGTGGCGCCCGTGGGGAGGGCCCTTGGTCGGAGTAGGTGGCATCAGGGCGGATGACCCGCAATGAAGCGTGGTACATCATCTGTCGCTGGCGGCCAGCCGTCAGCAGTCTCTAAGCGTTCGAGTGCCCATTTTAAAGGTAACGTTTATGACCCCAAATCGTTCCCCTCCCTCGCCACACCATGGGAGGAACGACAGGCATTGCGTGACACTGAGACGTATTCGCCCAGATATCTTGTCTGTACCAGAGCTGATGGGGAATCTTTTCTATCCGTGAAGCCGCAGTTCTTTGTAGAGCATTTAGAGGACAAGTTCGGGGAGGTGGAGGGCTTGTCCAAGATGCGGTCTGGATCGGTGTTGATCAAAACGGCATCCTCTGCCCAGTCACGGAGGTTGCTCAATTGTGACAAGTTGGGGGATGTTTCCGTTAGCATCACGCCGCATAAGAGTCTGAACATGGTCCAGGGTATTATATTCCACCGGGATCTTCTTCTGCAGTCCGACGATGAATTACGCGCCAACCTCGAACGACGAGGTGTTCACTTCGTCCGGCGCGTCCATCGGGGTCCGAGGGATAATCAGGTCGCCACCGGTGCCTTCATCTTGGCCTTTGAGGGTGATGTCTTACCCGAAAAGGTTAAGGTGATGGTTTACCGTTGTGATGTGAAACCATATATCTCTCCGCCGATGCGGTGTTTTAAATGCTGGAAGTTCGGGCACATGTCATCTCGCTGTACTTCCAGCATGACGTGTCGGGATTGCGGGCGTCCTTCGCATCCCGATACTCCATGTGCCCCGCCTCCTATCTGTGTTAACTGCGGAGAACTCCATTCCCCCTGCTCGCCGGACTGTAGGATATTGCAGAAAGAACGGAAGATAATGGAATATAAGACCTTGGACCGGCTGACCTACCCCGAGGCTAGACGGAAATATGAGAGGCTCCATCCTGTGGCAATGCCGTCAACTTACGCCGCTGCTGCAACGACGGTTCTCCCGTCATCACGAATCGGCTCTAAGATCGGTCAGCATCCACCGGCCCCCTTGCTTGTGGGGGGCACTTCACACCCTGTTGCTCCTGCTCCATCTTCTTCAGGAGCAACACCCTCCCAACCTTTGGGGACATCAGCTCCCCCTTCCCAGCCGGAGAAGCGTAAGACTTCTTCGGCTGCTCTCGCCAGGAAGGGATCCCTTGGGGACCTCCCTTCGCAAGTTCCGACCAGTGGCAAAGCGGACGCCCGCAAGTGGTTGAAACAACCGCCAGTCCCTGGTCGTCGGGCCTCGCGGTCGTCGTCTGTCCCTGAGACTGACCCAGTGAAGCCCATGCAGCCTGAAGAGCCGAAGGCACAGCGTGATAAGCAGAAAAGGAAGAAAGTCCCCAAGACCAACGGTAATGCGGTGGCACCGATCCCGCCGCTCCCTACAAGCTCTGCCTCTGAGGACGAGGTGGAGATTCTGGCGTCCGCTGAGGACCTCGCTCTTGCCGGTCCCGCGGACGCAATGGATGGCATTTGCACGGATGCTCCATCGGAGGCAGCAGGTGCCCCAGTGGCGTAATCTGCCTTCCCAGTCTCCTCACGCCTTTCCCAGCCATGGACAACACCATCCTCCAGTGGAACTGCAGCGGTTTCTTCCACCATCTAGCTGAGCTCCGCCACCTTATCAGCCTTCACCCTTTCTTCTGCATTGCTCTCCAGGAAACTTGGTTTCCAGCAATGCGAACCCCCGCCCTCCGTGGCTATCGGGGTTATTATAAGAACCGAGCGGCTTATGAAAGGGTGTCTGGTGGCGTCTGCATATATGTCCTTCACACTCTGCACAGCGAGTCTGTCCCTCTCCAGACGCCTTTAGAGGCTGTCGCTGTACGCGTGTGGACGCCACAGGCTGTTACCGTCTGCAGTCTTTACATTCCACCGGATGGTGATGTCTCGCAGCATGTCCTGGCTGCACTGGTCGCCCAATTGCCGCCACCTTTCTTGCTATTGGGCGACTTCAACGCTCATAACCCCCTGTGGGGTGGGTCAGTGGCAACAGGTCGAGGCGCCATCGTTGAGCATTTATTGTCGCAGCTCGATCTCTCGCTGTTAAATGATGGTGCCTTCACACACTTCAGTGTGGCGCATGGCACCTACTCCGCCATTGACCTTTCCATCTGTAGCCATAGCCTCTTACCGTCTGTCCAATGGAGTGTGCATGACGACCTGTGTGGTAGTGACCATTTTCCGATCTTTTTGTCACTACCACAGCGCCACTCTTCTGGGCGCCCTAGCAGATGGGCTATGAATAAGGCTGACTGGGACTTGTTCTCCTCCACTGCCGCTTTTGAGCCTCTCTCTACCGCTGACATTGATGCGGTGGTTCAATTGGTCACCACCGGCATCGTTACTGCCGCCGAATCTGCCATTCCCCATTCCTGTGGGTCCCCTCGGCGGAAGGCTGTGCCTTGGTGGTCGCCTGAGATCGCTGAAGCGATTAAAGATCGCCGGCGGGCGCTCCAGCGTCACAAGCGACACCCCTCCCTCGACCACCTTATCGCCTTCAAACGGCTGCGTGCGCGGGCCCGCCTCCTTATCCGCCAAGGCAAGAAGGAGTGCTGGGAGCGGTATGTGTCCACAATTGGCCTCCATGTCTCTCCATCGCAGGTCTGGGCCAAGATTCGACGCGTCTACGGCTATCGGCCACCTGTCAGCGTCCCTGCGCTCTCACTGAATGGAGCAGTTTGTACTGACTCCGACGTCATTGCAAATCGCTTAGCAGAGCATTTTGCTTTGAGTTCCGCTTCTGCGAATTACCCCCAGGCCTTCCGCTCCATTAAAGAGCGGATGGAACGTCGGAGCCTTTCGTTTCGCACCAACCACCCAGAATCTTACAATGCTCCATTCAGTGAGTGGGAATTTCGCAGTGCCCTCGCTGCTTGCCCTGCTACCGCTCCTGGGCCAGATGGCATCCACTGTCAAATGCTGAAACATCTTTCAGTGGACTGCCAGCTGCGCCTTCTCGATCTTTACAACCGTCTTTGGGTCGAGGGGGAGTTTCCGTCGCAATGGCGGGAAGGCATTGTCATCCCCGTTTTGAAACCTGGAAAGACCCCTCTGGAGGTGGACAGCTACCGTCCCATTAGCCTCACCAACGTTATGTGCAAGCTTCTCGAACGGATGGTGAGCCGGCGCTTGCATTGGGTACTGGAGTCTCGGGGCCTTCTGGCTCCGTCTCAGGGTGGGTTCCGTAAAGGCCGCTCCGCCACCGACAATCTGGTGAGCCTGGAGACTGCCATCCGTACTGCCTTTGCCCGCCGTCAGCACCTGGTCGCTGTCTTTTTCGACATGCGGAAGGCGTACGATACGACATGGCGTCATCACATTCTTTCTACGCTTCATGGATGGGGTCTTCGGGGTCCTCTGCCGATTTTTATCCGCAATTTTCTGTTGTGTCGTACCTTCCGCGTGCAAGTCGCGGCCTCGTATAGTTCCTCCCACGTCCAGGAGAACGGTGTGCCACAGGGCTCTGTTTTAAGTGTCTGTCTGTTTTTAATAGCCATTAACGGGCTTGCTGCGGCCGTGGGAAATTCTGTCTCCGCTTCCCTGTATGCTGACGACTTCTGCCTTTATTACAGCTCTACTGGCATTGCAGCTGTTGAACGTCAGCTACAGGGCGCTATCTGTAAGGCGCAGTCTTGGGCTGTAGCGCATGGCTTTCAGTTTTCGGCAGCCAAGACCTGCGTTATGCATTTCTGCCGGCGCCGAACAGTTCATCCTGAGCCGCGGCTTTATCTTGCCGACGAACTCCTTGCTGTGGTGGAGACCCACAGGTTTTTGGGGGTGGTTTTCAATGCCCGGTTGACTTGGCTGCCTCATATCCGGCAGCTCAAACAGACGTGTTGGCGGCATCTCAATGCACTCCGGTGTTTGAGCCACACCCGCTGGGGAGCCGACCGCTCTACCCTGCTACGGCTCTACCAGGCGTTAATTCAGTCCCGTCTGGATTATGGGTGCCTGGCATATGGCTCAGCCTCCCCGTCTGCGTTGCGGGTGCTGGACCCAATTCTCCACAGCGGGATACGCCTTGCCACTGGTGCTTTCCGCACCAGCCCTGTGGACAGCTTACTCGTGGAGGCAGGTGTCCCTCCCCTGCGGTTCCGACGCCAACGTTTGCTGGCCGCTTATGCTGCCCATGTTCTCAGCTCGCCCGGGCATCCAAATTATCGTTTCCTGTTCCCGCGATCGGTCGTCCATCTGCCAGATGGTCGGCCCCGGTCTGGTTGTACAATAGCGGTCCGCGTCCAGGAGCTTCTCTCTGGGCTTCAGGTTTTCACTGTTCCACCTACTTTCCGGGCTACTTTGCATACACCCCCATGGTGTGTTAGTCGCCCTTGCCTTCGGCTGGACCTGGCACAGGGCCCGAAGGACTCAGTCCCTCCAGAGGCCTTCCGCCGCCGCTTTTATTCTATCCTGGCCACGTATCAGGGCTCTGGTGTTGTCTACACTGACGGTTCGATGGTTGCTGGTCGTGTCGGGTATGCGCTCACTCTAGGGGACCGTTCCGAACAACGTTCCTTGCAGGATGGCTGCAGCGTTTACACTGCTGAATTGGTCGCCATCTTTCGTGCCCTAGAGTACATCCGCTCCTGCTCAGGTGAGTACTTCGTTATCTGCAGCGATTCCCTGAGCGGTTTACGAGCTCTCGACCAGTGTTTCCCTCGTTCTCGTCTGGTGATGGCTATCCACGAGTCTCTGCATACTCTTGCCTGTTGCGGCCGCTCTGTGGTCTTTGTGTGGACCCCCGGTCATGTCGGTATCCCGGGTAACGAACATGTTGACCGCCTGGCGAAAGAGGCCACCAGCAAGCCATCTCTGGACCTTGGCCTCCCAGAGACTGATTTGCGGGCAGTCTTCCGCCGCAAAATCTTGGCGCTATGGGACGAGGAATGGCGCGAACTGCCATTGTCCAATAAACTCCGTGCTGTCAAGGAGACGACGGCTGTGTGGCAGTCATCCCTGCGAGCCACTCGCAGGGAATCGGTAGTTCTTTGCCGGCTCCGCATTGGCCACTCCCGGCTGACACACAGTTATTTACTGCGCCGGGAGGACCCTCCTGTATGTCGCTGCGGGGCGGCTTTGACAGTGGCCCACATTCTGTTGGCCTGCCCCCTTTTAGCTGTGGTCAGGCAGACATTTGCGCTGCCTGATACGCTCCCTGCCCTTTTAACAGACGACTCCACTATGGCTGACTTAGTTTTACGTTTTATTCGGGCAGGGGGATTTTATCATTTAATCTGAGTGTTTCTGTTTTATTTTTGTTTTGTGTCGACTCTGGCCTTTGGCCTATGATTTTACACTGATTTTTTAATGTGTTTCTAAGTGGTTGGCTTTTCCTTTTTTATTTGTATGGTCGGCCAACCACCGTTTATCTCTATGTGGTTTTCGTTCGTTTCGTTTTGTCTTGTCTTTGTCTCAGTCTCTCCTGTTCTGTATCGTCTGTGATCTCTTCTGTTCCTCGTTTTTGTTCTCTGTGGGTGTTCTATGTCTTTGGAAAAAGGGACCGATGACCATGGCAGTCTGGTCCCTTTAATCCCCCAAACCAACCAACCAACCAACCAACCAACTTTCATTGCATCCCTCCTCCTTTTGCTCGGGGATTTATGCTTTGGCATCCTGCATGGTATCCCCCTGCGGGTTCGGGGGTAAGAATAGGCCCGCGGTATTCCTGCCTGTCGTAAGAGGCGACTAAAAGGAGTCTCAAACGTTTCGGCCTTCTGTGATGGTCCCCTCTTGGGTTTGACCTCCTTTTTTCTTCCAAATTTCCGTCGTCAGTGCGTGCCATTTGGGGAAGGACACCTTACGTGGTGTTTTTGTATTGGTCCATCATGCTCCACCATCTTGCATGTTACCTATTGTCGTGTGGGGGGGACTACGCCCAACATCTTCTGGGTGGTCTCCTTCTCGCCTTGTGCGCATTCTTCTTCTTAGCGCCTACGACAACTGTGGACCCTTTAAACACCTAAAATCCAGCACGGTAGCCAGTCCGTTGTGGTGGGGTCGTCATGTACCCTCTTGGTGGTAGCCCCCTGACCACGCAGGGATCGCACTACAGATGCCTGAGCTGTTTCCTCCCCATGCATGCCAAGGAGTATGTGCCCATCTTGTCTGGGGCACAGGGACTCCGGGCAACGGGATATCGGCCAGGTACCCGTTGCTTTGGCTGGGTGGCGCCCTTGGGGAGAGCCCTCGTTCGGAGTAGGTGGCATCTGGGCGGATGTGGCGCAATGAAGCGCAATGAATCACATCAAGCTGGTGGTCGCACGGCCACCAGCGTCTCTAAGCGAGGTAGAGTCGACTTCGATGCTGCGCAGTATGACCCTCAGACGTTCCCCTCGTTGGCTGCGCCATGGGAGGGACGCCGATCTAGTGCCAAGTGGGAGCCTTATGTACCGCAATACCTTGTCTGCAGCAGGACTGATGGTGACTCCTTTCTTCCGACGAAGCCTATGTTTTTTGTGGAACACCTGGAGGATAAGTTTGGGGAAGTGGCGGGGTTGTCAAAAATGAGGAATGGGTCCATCCTCCTCAAGACGTCCTCCCCAGCCCAGTCACGAGCGTTGCTCTTGTGTGATAAGCTGGGTGACGTCCCTGTTACCTCCCCCTGCGGGTTCGGGGGTAAGAATAGGCCCGCGGTATTCCTGCCTGTCGTAAGAGGCGACTAAAAGGAGTCTCAAACGTTTTGGCCTTAATGTGATGGTCCCCATTCGGGTTTGACCTCCATTTTTCCAAATTCCACAGAAGTACGAGCCTTTTGGGGAAGGACACCTTACGTGGTGCACCATCAGTCCTCTGTGCCCTACGACCTTGGCACTCTTGATCGTCCTGGCGACGTGCATGCACCCTCCATCCCTCATTTTGGGCATAGACACCTGATGTATTGTGTACGTACCGCCCTTAGTGCGTCACCACCAGCACGCACGATCACTATGGACTACTCATGGCACCCGAAATCCAGCACGGTAGCCAGCCCGTTGTGGTGGGGTCGTCATGTACCCTCTAGGTTGTAGCCCCCTGACAACACAGGGATCGTACTGCCGATGCCTGAGCTGACTCCTCCCCACGTAAGCCAAGGAGTAGATGCTCGTCTCTCTGGGGCATCGGGACTCCCGGCAACGGCCATCCTGCCAGGTGGCCTTTGCTGTGGCTGGGTGGCGCCCGTGGGGAGAGCCCCTGGTCGGAGTGGGTGGCATCGGGGCGGATGCCCCGCAATGAAGCGGGTGAAATCTCAATCTGGTGGTCATCCGACCGCCAATGTCTCTAAGCGTGGTAAGGTGGAATTTAACGCTGTGACATATAACCCGAAGTCGTTCCCTTCCCTAGCCACACCATGGGAGGAACGTAGGGCTGCAGACAGACAGGAGCCGTATTCGCCACGATACCTTGTATGCAGCAGAACTGATGGGGATTCGTTTTTGGGGACTAAGCCTCTTTTCTTCGTGCACAATCTCGAAGATAAGTTTGGGGAAGTGGCGTCTCTTTCCAAACTGAGGAGCGGGGCCATTTTGATACAAACAGCTTCATCTGCGCAGTCCCAGGCATTACTCGCCTGTGAGAAGCTTGGTGACATCCCCGTTACTGTCACTCCCCATAAGTCGTTAAATTTGGTCCAGGGGATTATTTTTCATAAAGATCTTCTGCTACAGTCTGATGACGAGCTACGTGAGAACCTGGCACGACGAGGTGTACACTTTGTCCGTCGTGTCTTTAGGGGGCCAAAGGATAATAGGGTCGCTACCGGTGCTTTCATCCTGGCCTTTGAGGGCGACTGCTTGCCTGAGAAAGTCAAGGTCATGATATACCGGTGCGATGTCAAGCCCTATGTCCCGCCCCCTATGCGATGCTTCCAGTGCTGGAAATTCGGACACATGTCCTCCAGGTGCACTTCCAGCCCCACGTGTCGTGATTGTGGACGACCTCCACATCCTAATGCTCCATGTGCTCCGCCTCCCACCTGCGTTAACTGTGGGGAGCATCATTCTCCCTGCTCACCAGACTGTGCAGTCTATCAACGAGAGCGGAAGATACAAGAAATTAAGACCTTGGACCGTTTAAGTTACCAAGAGGCGAAGAAGAAATTAGAACGACTCAACCCCACACCTATGTTGCGGAGTTATGCTACTGTCACACTGCCGCCACCAGCTCCTGCACAGACTCCCTTCTCTGTTGGCCCACAGAGAAATCAGGTAACGTCTGCCCCACCGCTGGGACAGGCCGCTCTCTCTTCCACTGCTCCCAAAACACCGAGTTTGGGAGCAGTGCGCCCCAACCAACCGGGGACGTTGGTCCCCACCTCTCAGACGGAGCGGCGACAGCCCTCTCCGGCTCCTCAGCCGGGGAAGCGACAGCTCCCTCCGGCTGCTCAGCCGGGGACGCAACAGCCTCCTCCGGCCTCACTTGTTCGGAAGGGATCCCTTGGGGGCGTCCCTTCCAAGGACTTCCCCAGTGTCTCACAAGACACTAGCCAGTGGCTGAAGAAGCCACCAGCTGCTGGTCGAAGGGCTTCACGCTCTTCCTCTGTTCCTGATGATGCGTCAGGAAAGCCCTCCCAGCATGACAACCCTCCTCCCAAAGACAAGAGAGAGAAGAGGAAGCTCTCCAAGAAGAATAAGGACCCAGTGGTTCCCGCACCAACGCTCCCTGTCAGCTCAGCCTCTGAGGACGAGGTCGAGCTCTTTGCGTCCCCTGATGACCTGGATCTCGCCGTCTCCTCAGAAACGATGGCCGTAGTGACGTCCGTCGCTCAGTCGGTGGCAGCATGTGACCCTGCCAAGTAATTTGCCTTTTCAGTGCCTGCATGCCCCTACCGGACACGCTTTGTACGATCCTCCAGTGGAATTGTGGCGGTTATTTTAGCCATCTCCCTGAGCTACGACAGCTCCTAAGCCTGACACCTGCTTTCTGCATTGCCCTCCAAGAAACCTGGTTCCCGGCAATGCGGACCCCTGTTCTTCGTGGATACAGGGGCTATTACTGCAACCGTAGCACTTACAATTGTGTGTCAGGTGGAGCCTGCGTGTATGTCCTTACCTCTGTATATAGTGCTCCTGTGCCCCTTCAAACATCATTGGAAGCTGTGGCTGTCCGTGTAAGGACTACCCAGGACATAACCGTCTGCAGTGTCTATCTCCCTCCAGGTGGTACAGTCTCCCTGACCGAAATGGCTGCGCTTGTCGCCCAACTCCCCACGCCTTTTCTTCTCCTGGGGGATTTTAACGCCCACAATCCCCTATGGGGTGGAACGAAGGTTACTGGCCGAGGCAGGGAGGTCGAGAATCTCATCTCCCAACTCGACCTCTGCCTCTTAAACTCTGGCGCCGCCACACATTTCAGTGTGGCGCATGGCACGTTCTCGGCCATCGATCTGTCGTTGTGCAGCCCAGGGCTTGTACCATCGGTCCACTGGAGAGTCCATGAGGACTTGTGTGGTAGTGACCATTTTCCGATCTTCCTTTCACTACCACAGCGTCACTCCTTTGCGCGCTCGCCTAGATGGGCATTTAGCAAGGCGAACTGGGACACGTTCTGCTCTGCTGCCACTGTTGACTCTCTCCCCCATGGTACCATCGATGTGGCGGTTGAGACACTGACTGCAGCGATTGTTTCCGCTGCGGAACGTACCATTCCTCGTTCGTTCGGGTGCCCCCGGCGAAAGTCGGTGCCTTGGTGGTCTCCAGAGGTCGCTGCCGCCATTAAAGAACGTCGGCGGGCTCTTCAGCGACATAAGCGGCACCCGTCTTTGGAGAACCTCATTTTATTCAAACGTCTCCGTGCTCAGGTACGGAGGCTTATCAAACGGCGGAAACAGGAGTGTTGGGAGAGGTACGTTTCCAAGATTGGTTCCCGTACTTCCCCCTCCCAGGTGTGGCTGAAGATTCGGCGCATCTTTGGATTGCAGCACTCTACAGGTGTCCCAGGGCTTACCATCAACGGGGCAGTATCCACCGATGCCGATGCAATCGCCGAGCATTTCGCTCAGCACTATGTCCGGGCCTCTGCGTCGGGGAATTACCCGCCTGCGTTTCGCGCGCTCAAACGCCGGGAGGAAGGCAAACGGCTTTCTTTCGCTTCTCGCCACCCTGAGGCGTATAACGCCCCATTTAGTTTGTGGGAACTCCAGAGCGCCCTGGCACAGTGCCCCGATACAGCCTCTGGGCCAGATGGCGTCCACAATCAGATGCTAAAACACCTGTCCCCGGACTGTCAGCGATGTGTTCTTGCCATCTTCAACCGCCTATGGGGTGATGGTGTCTTTCCGTCGCAATGGCGAGAAAGTACCATCATTCCAGTGCTGAAGCCTGGTAAGGACCCGCTTACTGTGGATAGTTATCGGCCCATTAGCTTAACCAATACTCTGTGCAAGCTGCTGGAACGCATGGTGAGTCGACGGCTGTGTTGGCTGCTCGAGTCTCGGGGTCTCCTGGCTCCATGCCAGAGCGGCTTCCGTCAGGGCCGTTCCACCGCCGATACTTTGGTCCTCCTTGAGTCTGCAATCCGCACTGCTTTTTCCAGGCGCCAACACCTCGTCTCCGTCTTTTTTGACCTCTCCAGAGCATATGACACGACGTGGCGCCACCATATTCTCGCCACGTTGCACGGGTGGGGTCTCCGGGGCTCTCTCCCCATTTTTATTCAGAATTTTTTATCTGTTCGGACATTCCGCGTTTTAATTGGCACATCCCATAGTTCCCTTCATATCCAGGAGAACGGCGTTCCACAGGGCTCTGTATTGAGCGTGCCCCTTTTCCTTGTGGCCATTAATGGCCTTGCAGCAGCAGTAGGGTCCTCTGTCTCGCCCACGTTATATGCTGACGATTTCTGCATCTTTTTCAGCTCCTCCACCATTGGCGTTGCAGAACGTCGGTTGCAGGGAGCCATACGCAAGGCACAGGCGTGGGCCCTAGCCCATGGGTTTCAGTTTTCTCCTGCGAAGACTTGTGTTATGCACTTTTGTCGGCGTCGCACTGTCCATCCCCACCCTGAGCTTTATCTTCAGGATGCTAAGCTCAGGGTTGTTGACACTTACCGTTTTCTGGGATTGCTGTTCGATGCCCGGCTTACTTGGCTTCCACATATTCGTGAGCTCAAGCGTCAGTGCTGGCAGCATCTGAATGCCCTCCGCTGCCTCAGCAACACAACTTGGGGTGCCGACCGTAACACGCTGCTGCAGCTCTACAAAGCCCTTGTGCTGTCCCGACTGGATTATGGGAGTGTGGCGTATGGCTCAGCGTCGCACTCAGCGTTGCAACTGCTGGACCCCATTCATCACTGTGGGGTTCGACAGGCGACAGGAGCATTCCGCACCAGTCCTGTTAATAGCCTACTTGCTGAGGCAGGGGTTCCTCCGCTCTACATTCGGCGTCAACAACTCTTAGCCAACTGTGCTGCCCACGTCCGTTGTTCTCCCCGTCACCCTAACTACCGTCTCCTTTTCACCGATGCGGCAGTCCATCTTCCACGCCGGCGGCCGCGATCAGGCCATGCAATTGGGATCCGTGTTCAGTCCCTGCTTAGTGAACTCGAGTCTTTGCCTCTTCCATCTGCTTTTCAGGTCCGCCCACATACACCACCTTGGTGTATCCGTCGGCCGCAGCTTCAGCTGGACCTCTCCCAATGGCAAAAGGATTCAGTTCCTCCTGCAGTCTTGCGCCGCCAATTTCTTGCTCTCCTCGACGAATCCCGTGACTCGGAGGTTATCTATACCGATGGCTCGATGGTTGATGGCCGTGTGGGGTACGCTTATGTTCATGCGGACTATGTCGACCAACGCTCCTTGCCGGACGGCTGCAGTGTTTACACTGCAGAGCTAACAGCTATTTTTCGTGCCCTTGAGCGTGTTCGTACCAGCACTGGCGAGTCTTTTGTCATTTGCAGTGACTCTCTCAGTAGTCTCCAGGCTCTTGACCAGTGCTACCCACGCCATCCCATTGTTGTTGCCATCCAGGAGTCCGTTCATGCTCTTGCACAACGTGGCCGTTCAGTGGTGTTCATATGGACCCCGGGACACGTTGGGATAGCGGGCAACGAACACGCCGACAAGTTAGCTAAAGAAGCCACCCGCAAACTGCCGTTGGAGATCGGCCTCCCGGCCACTGATCTCCGATCGGTGTTACGCCGTCGGGTCTTTGGGATGTGGGCCGACGAATGGCGCACCCTGTCTGTGCCCAACAAGCTGCGGCGTGTAAAGGAGACAACGACTGTGTGGGGTTCCTCCATGCGGGCCTCTCGGAGGGACTCTGTGGTTCTCTGTAGGCTCCGCATTGGTCACTCTTGGCTGACGCATGGTCATCTGCTGCGTCGAGAGGACCCCCCTCATTGTCGCTGTGGTGTGCTTATGACGGTGGCCCATATATTGTTGGACTGTCCTCTTTTAACCGCCCTCAGGCGAACTTTTAATCTCCAGGGTGCTTTATCATCTCTCTTAGGTGACAATGTCTCTATGGCAGATCGGGTTTTAAGTTTTATTCGCGCAAGCGGCTTTTATAGGTCCATTTAAATTTTTTTTAACATCACCCTCTTTTGAGCTCTCTCTTTTACTTAGTTTTGTGTTGTGATTCGACTCCGCCCTAAACTTTTAGGCCGGAGGTTTTAACGTGTTGCAGAGTGGCTGGCTCATCCTATTATTTTCGTGATCAGCCAGCCACAGTTCTCTGCTGTGCAGTTTTACTTCCAATCTGCCTTTGTTCTCTATGTTGTTTTTGTTGCTGTGCTCTGTTTTCCATGTTGTCTTACAATGGCCCATGGGGCTTATCTTCCCCTGGAGTTTTTCTTTTAGTGCTTCGCTTGACTGGTGGATAGTTCCCCTGTGCTCTGTGCTTTTATGAAACAAGGGACCGATGACCTTTGTAGTTTGGTCCCTTTAATCTTTAACCCAACCAACCAACCGTCCCTGTTACCGTCACTCCCCACAGTAGCTTAAATATGGTCCAGGGGATTATTTACCATCGTGACCTCTTGTTGCAATCCGATGACGAGCTGAGAGCCGACTTGGAACGACGTGGTGTGCATTTTGTCCGTCGTGTCCATCGAGGACCCAAGACAAACAGGGTGGCCACCGGTGCCTTTATCTTGGCCTTCGAGGGTGATGTCTTGCCCGAGAAGGTCAAGGTAATGGTTTACCGTTGCGACGTGAAGCCATACGTCCCTCCCCCAATGCGGTGCTTCCAGTGCTGGAAGTTTGGGCATATGTCCTCCCGTTGCCCATCCAGCGCTACATGTCGAGATTGCGGACGCCCGTCTCATCCCGATTCTCCATGTGCGCCCCCGCCTGTATGTGTCAACTGTGGGGAGCACCACTCTCCATGCTCGCCGGATTGCCCCGTTCTTCATAAGGAGCGGAAGATCATGGAATTTAAGACCCTGGACCGGCTTACTTATCGAGAGGCTAAACAGAAATATGAAAGGTTGTATCCTGCTTCCCTTCGAACATCTTACGCTGCAGCCACGTTATCGTCGCCCGCACGAGCGACGGTTGTCGCTTCATCTGTGCCGCCTTCAGTGGACCCTCGGGGCCATGTATCTCTGTCTGCCCCCCTCGTGCCTGGGGGCAAGCCTTCCTCTCTTGCCCCCTTAGCAGTTGGGGGCAAACCCTCTTCTGTCGCTCCCCCGAAGCTTACTTCGGGAGTGACATCTGCTCCACAACCGGGAGGCTCGATTCCTCCCCCTCCTTCTCCGGCGGCGTTGCCTCCGCCGGTTCCTCTCTCACGGAAGGGGTCCCTCGGGGCTCTCCCTTCCTCCGTTTCTTCTCCTTCCCAGCCAGATGTCAGCCAGTGGCTGAAGGTTCCGCCACCTGCTGGTCGTAGGGCTTCTGCGTCGTCGTCAGCCTCTGACGCTCCTTCAGAGAAGCTCTCCCAGCCCTCTCACCCTAAGGGCAGACGCGAGAAGAAGGAACGGAATGTGTCCAAGAAGAAGGACGTTCCGGCGGTTTCAGCACCGCCTGCTGTACATAGTCCTGGCTCCGGGGATGAGGTGGAGATCCTCGCCTCTGCCGCGGATCTCGCCCTCACGGAACCCTTGGGGGCCTCTCCTATGGACTCCGCTGACTCTCCCCCAGTGGCGGCGGTTGGCTCTGACGCGCTGTCTGCCTCTTAGTCGCATTCACGCCCTCCCAGTCCCTTCCTGCTTCCATTCTCCAATGGAACTGCGGCGGTTATTTCCGCCACCTGCCAGAGCTCCGGATGCTTCTGAGTGATTCCCCTGTTCTCTGCATTGCTCTGCAGGAAACTTGGTTTCCTGCACTGCGGACCCCCGCCCTTCGCGGTTATCGGGGATACTATAAGAACCGTGCTGCCTGTCAACGAGCGTCAGGTGGGGTTTGCCTCTTTGTTCACCACTCTGTCTGTAGCTCGCCAGTACCCCTTCAGACGCCTTTAGAGGCAGTTGCTGCCAGGGTTGATCTCTCGCCGGCTATTACTGTTTGCTCTGTTTACATTCCTCCGGATGGGGAGCTCCCCCGCCATGTCTTGGCTGCGCTGCTGGCTCAACTCCCGCCACCATTGCTGCTTCTGGGCGATTTCAACGCCCACAATCCTCTATGGGGTGGGACTGTCTCCGATGATCGCGGTCGGGCCGTGGAGCATGTGTTGGCTCAGCTCGACCTTAGCCTCTTGAATACCGGTGCTCCCACGCATTTCAGTGTGGCCCATGGCTCGTTCTCGGCCATCGATCTCTCTATTTGCAGCCCTGGACTTGTCCCATCCCTCCACTGGAGGGTGCATCCTGACCTGTGTGGCAGTGACCATTTTCCCATCTATTTGTCACTGCCACAGTGTCATTCTTCTGGGCGCTTGCCCCGCTGGGCTCTCCACAGGGCTGACTGGCCAGCTTTTACTTCCGCTGTAACCATTGCGTCTCCCCCACAGGGTGACATTGACGAGGTGGTCCGTGTTTTCACCACGTCCATCATTTCGGCGGCCGAGGCTGCTATCCCCCGTTCCTCTGGCCTCCCTCGGCGGACGGCTGTCCCCTGGTGGTCGCCGGAGATTGCTGAGGCTATTCGCGACCGTAGGCGGGCTCTCCAGCGTCATAGGCGGCACCCGTCTCTGGAGACCCTCATCGCCTTTAAGAGGCTCCGTGCCTTCGCCCGTCGACTTATTGCACGGCGTAAGCAGGAGTGCTGGGAGAGGTACGTCTCCTCCCTGGGCTCCCGTGTCTCGTCCTCGCACGTGTGATCCCGGATCCGGCGGATTTATGGCTCCCAGACCCCTATGGGTGTCCCTGGGCTCTCCTTGGACGGCGCTGTCTGCACGGACGCTGCCGCCATTGCTGAACGGCTAGCCGCGCACTTTGCTCAGAGCTCTGCGACTGCATCCTATCCCCCCGCCTTTCGCTCTCTAAAGGAGCGAGCCGAGCGGACGCAGTTCTCATTCCACACGCGTCGTTCTGAAACATACAATGCACCTTTCAGCGAGAGGGAATTCCTCGCCGCACTCGCCGATTGCCCTGATACAGCACCAGGCCCAGACTGCATCCACGCGCAGATGCTGAAGCATCTCTCCAGGTACTGCCAGAGACACATTCTCGCGATATTTAATCGCATTTGGAGCGAAGGCGTGTTCCCGTCGCAATGGCGGGAGGGCGTTATTGTCCCCATCTTGAAACCCGGTGCGGACCCACTGGCGGTGGACAGCTATCGTCCCATTACCCTCACCAACGTTTTGTGCAAATTGCTCGAACGTATGGTGGGGCGGCGTTTGTGTTGGGTCCTTGAGTCGCGCGGTCTCCTCGCTCCATCCCAGGGTGGCTTCCGTCGGGGCCGGTCTGCAGTGGACAATTTGGTGCGGCTGGAATCTGCTGTCCGTACGGCTTTTGCCCGACGTCAGCATCTTGTTGCTGTATTTTTCGATCTGCGGAAGGCGTATGACACCACATGGAGGCATCACATCCTCGCCACGTTGCATGGGTGGGGTCTTCGTGGTCGGCTGCCGGCTTTTCTTCAAGACTTTTTATTGCGCCGCTCTTTCCGGGTGCAAGTCGGTGCCACCTCTAGTTCCTCTTATATACAGGAAAATGGGGTCCCGCAGGGCTCGGTGTTGAGCGTCTCCTTATTTTTAGTGGCCATTAATGGTCTGGCAGCAGCAGTGGGGTCGTCGGTGTCTCCTTCTTTGTATGCCGACGACTTCTGCATCTCATTTAGCTCCACGACAACGGGAGTCGCCGAACGTAGGCTGCAAGTCGCCGTTCGCAAGGCAGCATCATGGGCACTGACTCATGGCTTTCAGTTCTCTGCTGCCAAGACTCGGGTTATGCACTTCTGCAGGCGTCGGACGGTCCACCCTCATCCTGCACTTTACCTCGACGGCCACCTGCTTGACGTGGTGGACACTTGCCGCTTCTTGGGACTCGTGTTTGATGCCCGGCTCACATGGGTTCCTCATGTTACTCAGCTGAAGCAAAAATGCTGGCGGCACCTCAACGCCCTCCGCTGCCTTAGCCACACGTCTTGGGGTGCAGATCGCCGCACGCTGCTGCCGTTGTACAGAGCCCTTGTGCAGTCCCGGCTTGATTATGGGAGCCTGGCCTATGGGTCTGCGTCCCCCTCAGTGTTGAAGTTGTTAGACCCCATACACCACTGTGGGGTTAGGCTTGCCACTGGCGCTTTTCGCACCAGCCCCGTGGATAGTCTACTGGTGGAGGCCGGGGTTCCCCCACTGCGGATTCGCCGCCATCGTCTGCTTGTCGACTATGCTGTCCACGTTCATTGCTCGCCAGATCATCCCAATCGTCGCCTGCTTTTCCCTGCTATGGTCCTCCATCTGCCCGAACGGCGCCCTAGGTCTGGGCTTTCCATAGCTGTCCGTGTCCAGTCCCTGCTGTCAGAACTGGGGTCATTCCCTCTTCTGCCTCCCTTCCGGGTCCATACACCTACGCCTCCCTGGTGTTTGTCCCGGCCGTCCGTCCGTCTGGACTTGGCACAGGGACCCAAGGACTCGGTTCCGCCTGTGGCCCTCCGTCGCCGTTTTCTTGCTCTCCTCGCCTCATTTTCGGACTGTGAGACTGTCTACACTGATGGTTCCCTGGTTGATGGTCGCACTGCCTACGCCTTTGCTCACTCTGACCATGTTGAGCAACGCTCCTTGCCGGCTGGCTGCAGTATTTTTACTGCAGAGCTGGTGGCCATCTTGCGCGCCCTTGAGCACATGCGTTTCTGCTCAGGTAGGTCCGTTGTCATCTGCAGTGACTCCCTGAGCAGCCTTCAGGCCATCGACCGCTGCTATCCCTCCTCTCCTCTGGTGTCCTCCATTCAGGAGGCTGTTTCCGCCATTGCCTGTTCTGGTGGTTCAGTGGTCCTGGTTTGGACGCCCGGTCATGTTGGCATCCCAGGGAACGAACGTGTAGACAGGCTGGCCAAAGGGGCGATAGACGCCCCAGCTTTGGAGATCGGCCTTACGGCTCGCGACCAGCAGCTGGTGTTGCGCCGTAAGGTACTTGGGATGTGGGCTGCTGAGTGGCGTGGCATGACAGCCCCGAATAAACTGCGGGCTGTCAAGGAGACGACCGATGTGTGGCGTTCCTCCCTGCGGGCTTCTCGCAGGGACTCGGTAGTCCTGTGTCGGCTGCGCATCGGCCATACGTACCTGACGCACGGCCATCTCTTGCGTCAGGAGGATCCCCCCTTGTGTCAGTGTGGGTCCCGGCTGACGGTCGGCCACATTTTGCTGGAGTGTCCTCGACTGCGCACACTCCGGCAATCTTTTAATCTCCCGGGCACTTTGGCTTTGGTTTTATCTGACGATGCCTCCATGGCTGATGACGTTTTAAATTTTATCCGTGGTAGTCCTTTTTATGGTTCGATTTAGGGAGGTCCTGCGACTTTCCCTTTCTGTGTCTATTGTCCTCGTGTCTGTTGCTGTTCTGGTAGGCCGTGAGATGGTTGACTCTTTCCCTTTTTTGATCTCGTGGTCAGTCAACCAGTCTCTGGCCCTCTTCCTTTCTTCTGTTTCCTTCTGTCTGGTGTTCCTCTGTCCTGTTCTTGTCTGTAGTGTTCGTTGCTGCATTTGTGTTCTTTTAGCGCCTGGGGGGACGTCTCCTCCCCTTTGGTTTTTATCTGCTCCGTAGATTTCCGGCTCACCTGATTTTGGAATGGGGGACTGATGACCTTCGCTGTTTAGTCCCCCTTACACATCCAACAACCACCACCACCACCACCTATCCTACATTTAACCTAACTTAGCCTAGAGTCAAAATTGGTGAGTGTCTAGATCGGTGGTTGGGCGCACCCTCCCCCTAATCCTAGACGTGGCGGATTCCAGCCGTGAGGCGGCTGGCCAATCCACGCCTCGGCGGAAACAGGACAGGTGCGCAGGGTCAAGTTCGGTATATGATGTCTAATCGTTGTTCCTTAGATATTCCTTAATTACTTTAAGTGATATCTCATTCGCCAGTTTATTTAGAGTTGGGAAATGGTCCTCGTGCCTGAGCAGGTGATACGTGTCAAAATTGGGTAGCTGTTGACGTAATTGCGCTGCTACGTCGTCGAAGAGGTGGCACTCATACACCACGTGTTCTGGGGTGCCTGGTGTGGCCCCACAGTCACACGCTGGTGTAGCCCGTTTCCCGAACCGGCATAAATATGCCGGGTAGGGTCCATGACCTGTGAGGAAGTGCAGCAGTCCTCGTGATGGTGTGAAATGTTTTAATTGTAATCTTTCCCTAATGTTGGGCAGCAGTTCATATGTTCTGCGACCGGTTTCTTCATTGTCCCATTGTTGTTGCCAAAGCTCTTCCCCCCTGCGTTTAATTTCCAGTTTATTGCCCACATGTATCCCCATTAGATCGACTATTTTCTCCCTGTTTCCCTTCTTCACCCAGTACCATGTCGCTTGTTCTCTAATTTTAATGTCGAGCGGACAAAGCCCCATTAACACCGTTAGTGCTGCGCCCGGTGTTGTTCTATATGCCCCTACTGATCTAAGAAGCATGTTTCGCTGCACTCTTCTCACAGCCATGGCAGGCATAACCCTCGTGAGCCTGTGGGCCCAGACTCCTGACCCATATCCTACAATAGATGTCAATATACTATTGTGATACAGTTTGATCAATTCTGGTGGCAGATGGAATCGCTTGTGGCCAATTGATATTAGGTTGTTTAGTGTTTCTAATGATTTATGTGCGACAGTGTCAATATGTGATGCATAAGTCCACCTCTCATCGACGATTACTCCCAAGTATCGCGCTTCATGGCGTCGGAGAACTGGCAAGCCATCTATTCTCACTGTTGGGTTCCTGACTAGTTGTCCCTTCAAGAGTAGGTAAGTGGACTTTGTTGGTGAGATCTTCATTTTGGTCGTATGGCACCATGTACTCAAGATGGAGATAGCCCTTTCAATTTTCGGCTCTAGGTCTTCGCGGCTACGGCCGCCAACCAACCGGGACTCTGTTTGCATGTATTAGCTCTAGAATTACCACAGTTATCCAAGTAACGTGGGTACGATCTAAGGAACCATAACTGATTTAATGAGCCATTCGCGGTTTCACCTTAATGCGGCTTGTACTGAGACATGCATGGCTTAATCTTTGAGACAAGCATATGACTACTGGCAGGATCAACCAGGGAGCTGCGTCAACTAGAGCTGAGCAGCCGGCCGCCCGGGAGTGTGTCCCGGGGGCCCGCGCGAACACGCAAGCGTCCGCTCAATTATTCTGCAAACAGGAGGAGGCTGAGCTCCACTGCACAATACACCTCGAAACCCTCTCAGGTCCAGGCGGCGCGCAGCGCCGTCCTAAGTACTTGGTCGGGTTCGAGAGAGGCACAATCGCCCGGAGTTTGGCGAGTAGACGCTTTAGGTGCGACCACCCGTGCTCCCAACTGAGCTTGCCGCTGCCGACAGAGGCCCGGGAGCGTGCTGTCGTGGCATTGCCGGCGGGAGACAACACGCGCCACTTACGGTGACCGGCAGCTCCAACGCCAGCGCCACAGAAGGACAAAAGCCCCACTTGGGTGCCGAAGCGAACTCTCCCAGCACAGCGCACGCGCCAACACGTCCGCACAGCTGCGATACAAACCACCTGCGAGAACCGCAGAGGCGACCGAGCAGCAGACGGCGTCGCGGCGCCGAGCGCCGGGCGGCGGCGCATCCTCAGCGCACACAGTCCTCAATCGGACCAGCACACTGCAGACGTCCACCGCGCTTCGCACCGGGCCCGCGAGGACCTACTTTGGCCGCACGGCGCCGCATGCAGGGTGCGCCGGCGCGCAGCTGCGCCGCCTGCCGCCTCCGTCGGCCGGCGCGCCTGCCACTGGCCGCCCCCACCAGCCGGCTGTAGCGCGTGCGCCCACGCACCGCGCGGCCAGCACGCCGGGAGGCCCCCCCTCACCGGCCGGGGCCGGTCCCACCCAGCCACCGCCGCGTATCGCTTCACACCCAGATGCCATTCACGTTCGTGGGCATGGTGGGTATCGCTGAAACAACCGGTTGGTAGCTCAACCGATCGTCGCCATCACTGATTCACCTCTAGCGAGAACAACCGCACCACAACGGTTTACCAGTTGTTCATTTGCGTAACGTCACCAGCAAACGTAGACGTCCATCGCCATTTGCAAATTCAACGATTGTTGCATGCCTGTCTCAGGTGTCACGACACACTATGTCTGCCCACATACACGCAACAACATGTGCACGCTTCGCGAACACGTGGAAGGTGGCCCCCGTACGTATGCGATGTCCATTGCGCGAACGACTGTCAACCGGCCTCTGTCGCATGTCGCAGATGTGGAACGCAGTGCACCATGCTGTCATGGTGTGTGAGAAGAGACGACTATGTCTGACAACACGCGCCACTACATCAACAGACGGCTCATGCTGATCGCCATCCAGGGCATACCACACTGCAATCCGGCTCTTGTAGGGAGACGACACGTAGCTGAGTGCACAACAGTTGGACCGCATGGTTCGCCGTTATTGGCGCAGTCGTTGTACGGTCACATGTACCACGATGTATCATTCAGTACATGAGGACCAATGTGCAGTACAGTGTGTGATTTGGACGTACAACATCAGCGGATAGTTGACACAGGCCGTACCACAGCGTAGGCTAAGTGCTTTGCCATGCGAATGCCAATGAACAACTGCGAAGGGCATTGAGCATGTACGTCCTGCTGCCATCCACATTACAGTGTATCGCTGCAAGGTGTTTAACATGAAGCGATACACTGGGGACCGGGCAGTGCGAGTAGCAAACTATATTGCGGGGGTTGCAGTTAGGCAACACTACACTAATTTAACGCGTCGTATGACAATTACAGAGCAGGTTAAGGCCCAACGTGTGTTGGGTTAAGGCCCAACGTGTGTTGGGTTAAGGCCCAACGTGTGTTGGGTTAAGGCCCAACGTGTGTTGGGTTAATGCCCAACGTGTGTTGGGTTAAGGCCCAACGTGTGTTGGGTTAAGGCCCAACGTGTGTTGGGTTAAGGCCCAACGTGTGTTGGGTTAAGGCCCAACGTGTGTTGGGTTAAGGCCCAACGTGTGTTGGGTTAAGGCCCAACGTGTGTTGGGTTAAGGTCCAACGTGTGTTGGGTTAAGGCGCAACGTGTGTTGGGTTAAGGCGCAACGTGGGTTAGGTTAAGGCGCAACGTGGGTTAGGTTAAGGCGCAACGTGGGTTAGGTTAAGGCGCAATATGGGTTAGGTTAAGGCGCAATATGG
>NC_060124.1:288174579-288194579 GCF_021461395.2 Schistocerca americana
TTAACTTTCTTCTCACGGCCAGAGGCCGCGAGGGCGAGAGTAAAGCACTTCCCAGGATTGACCTGGAGACCCAGGTCTCCAAGAGCTGATACAGATGTATCGATCAGGTCCTGGAGACCACGTTTAGTTTCAGCGAACAACAGGAGGTCGTCAGCGAAGGCGGCAGCATTCAGGCGTCGTCCCATGATGTTGGCACCAACATGATCTGGGAGGCGAGCAAGCATAAGGTCCAGCGAAAGGTTAAACAGGATAGGGGAGAGAGGGTCGCCCTGCCGAACGCCCCTTGAAGGCCGCACTGGACCTAGTGACTTTCCCAAACCAGAGATCACGGTCACCCCATTCTCATAGCATCCCAGGATGTATCCAATGAACTCATCCGGCAGACCATGTGCCCTCAGGGCAGGCCTCAGGGCACCATGGTCCAGGGAGTCGAATGAATTGGACACATCCAGGGACGCGACATAGAGGGAGTTACAGTTCACCCTGGCCTGAGTCATCGCCAGGTCCAACAAGAATGAATTGTGCGGCATCCCATCCTGAGGAAGGAAGGCCCGCTGACGCCCGTCCAACACACAGGTCCGCATCAGCCGACCCGCCAGGATCTTATGGAAGACCCTGGCGAGGACTGAGCAAACAGTGATCGGGCGGAAGTCAGCGGGGGATGCTGGGGCGGCCTTCTTGGGCAGCAGGGAGGTACGGGCCTGTAGGAGTCGGGATGGAAGGCGGCGGGTCAAAAGGAAAAGGTTTAACACTTTCAGGAGGACCTCACGGGGAAGACGACGGAGCTGGGCAGGTGTTAGTCCATCTTGGCCCGGAGCGGAGCGGCGAGGTGGGAGAGCTGCGGCAATGTCCTCCAATGTGATGGGCGCCCACAGCTCTTGAAATGGCACCTCAACACGGGACGGTAACAACCGACAATCCAAGCGGTCAACCCGGCCAGATGGACGCCGGGTAAAGAGATCTTTCCAGAACTCGACCAAGCCAGGAATTGGAAGTGGTTGGTGAGTCAGTGTACCGTCAAGAATGCCGTTAATGCACCGCCCCGCGTTTTTGGAGAACGCGCGTTGGCACACAGAGTACTCCCACCTGCGACGAGCTCGTTTCCGCTCAGGTGGCTGGGACATGTGCTTGGAGGCAACGGGATTGTGGGATGCCTCCTTGCTACCTAAGGCATCAAGTACAGGTGGCAGCATGCCCATAATGACATGCCTGGATGCAGTGTGTCCCAGCGCTAAGATGTCGTCAACTGAGCGGTACTTCGGACCCGACGATGGTAAGGCTGCTAAGGCCGACCATATGCCCCCCTGCGGGTTCGGGGGTTAGAATAGGCCCGCGGTATTCCTGCCTGTCGTAAGAGGCGACTAAAAGGAGTCTCAAACGTTTCGGCCTTATGTGATGGTCCCCTCTCGGGTTTGACCTCCATCTATCTAAATTATTCCGAAGAGCGAGCCAATTGGGGAAGGGCACCTTACATGGTGCGCTGTATCCTTCGTGCAATTAGACCTATCGCCGTCTTTCTCGTCGTTGCAATGGTGTCCCGCTCGTTTTCGATCTCTTGGGCGATTACCACACTGCACTCTGCAGTGTTTCTTTTAACTGTGACGACGACCTTGGCCATTTTTGCACCTAAGATCCAGCACGGTAGCCAGTCCGTTGTGGTGGGGTCGCCATGTACCCTCTTGGTTGTAGCCCCCTGACAACACAGGGATCGCTCTACTGATGCCTGCGCCGTTCACTCCCCACGTATGCCAAGGAGTAGTTGCCCATCTCCCTGGGGCATCAGGACTCCCGGCAATGGCCATCCTGCCAGGTGGCCTTTGCTGTGGCTGGGTGGCGCCCGTGGGGAGGGCCCTTGGTCGGAGTAGGTGGCATCAGGGCGGATGACCCGCAATGAAGCGTGGTACATCATCTGTCGCTGGCGGCCAGCCGTCAGCAGTCTCTAAGCGTTCGAGAGCCCATTTTAAAGGTACCGTTTATGACCCCAAATCGTTCCCCTCCCTCGCCACACCATGGGAGGAACGACAGGCATTGCGTGACACTGAGACGTATTCGCCCAGATATCTTGTCTGTACCAGAGCTGATGGGGAATCTTTTCTATCCGTGAAGCCTCAGTTCTTTGTCGAACATTTAGAGGACAAGTTCGGTGAGGTGGAGGGCTTGTCTAAGATGCGGTCTGGATCGGTGTTGATAAAAACGGCATCCTCTGCCCAGTCACGGAGGTTGCTCAATTGTGACAAGTTGGGGGATGTTTCCGTTAGCATCACGCCGCATAAGAGTCTGAACATGGTCCAGGGTATTATATTCCACCGGGATCTTCTTCTGCAGTCCGACGATTAATTACGCGCCAACCTTGAACGACGAGGTGTTCACTTCGTCCGGCGCGTCCATCGGGGTCCGAGGGATAATCAGGTCGCCACCGGTGCCTTCATCTTGGCCTTTGAGGGTGATGTCTTACCCGAAAAGGTTAAGGTGATGGTTTACCGTTGTGATGTGAAACCATATATCCCTCCTCCGATGCGGTGTTTTAAATGCTGGAAGTTCGGGCACATGTCATCGCGCTGTACTTCCAGCATGACGTGTCGGGATTGCGGGCGTCCTTCGCATCCCGATACTCCATGTGCCCCGCCTCCTATCTGTGTTAACTGCGGAGAACACCATTCCCCCTGCTCACCGGACTGTAGGATATTGCAGAAAGAACGGAAGATAATGGAATATAAGACCTTGGACCGGCTGACCTACCCCGAGGCTAGACGGAAATGTGAGAGGCTCCATCCTGTGGCAATGCCGTCAACTTACGCCGCTGCTGCAACGCCGGTTCTCCCGTCATCACGAATCGGCTCTAAGATCGGTCAGCATCCCCCGGCCCCCTTGCTTGTGGGGGGCACTTCACACCCTGTTGCTCCTGCTCCATCTTCTCCAGGAGCAACACCCTCCCAACCATCGGGGACATCAGTTCCCCCTTCCCAGCCGGAGAAGCGTAAGACTTCTTCGGCTGCTCTCGCCAGGAAGGGATCCCTTGGGGCTCTCCCTTCACCAGTTCCGACCAGTGGAAAAGCGGACGCCCGCAAGTGGTTGAAACAACCGCCAGTCCCTGGTCGTCGGGCCTCGCGGTCGTCGTCTGTCCCTGAGACTGACCCGGTGAAGCCCATGCCGCCTGAACCGCCGAAGGCGCCGCGTGACAAGCAGACAAAGAAGAAAGTCCCCAAGACCAACGGTATTGCGGTGGCACCGATCCCACCACTTCCTACAAGCTCTGCCTCTGAGGACGAGGTGGAGATTCTGGCGTCCGCTGAGGACCTCGCTCTTGCCGGTCCCTCGGACGCAATGGATGGCATTTGTACAGATGCTCCATCGGAGGCAGTAGGTGACCCAGTGGCGTAATCTGCCTTCCCAGTCTCGTCACGCCTTTCCCAGCCATGGACAACACCATCCTCCAGTGGAACTGCAGCGGTTTCTTCCACCATCTAGCCGAGCTCCGTCAACTTATCAGCCTTCACCCTTTCTTCTGCATTGCTCTCCAGGAAACTTGGTTTCCGGCGATGCGAACCCCCGCCCTCCGTGGCTATCGGGGTTATTACAAGAACCGAGCAGCTTATGAAAGGGTGTCTGGTGGCGTCTGCATTTATGTCCTTCACACTCTGCACAGCGAGTCTGTCCCTCTCCAGACGCCTTTAGAGGCTGTCGCTGTACGCGTGTGGACGCCACAGGCTGTTACCGTCTGCAGTCTTTACATTCCACCGGATGGTGATGTCTCGCAGCATGTCCTGGCTGCACTGGTCGCCCAATTGCCGCCACCTTTCTTGCTATTGGGCGACTTCAACGCCCATAACCCTCTGTGGGGTGCGTCAGTGGCAACAGGTCGAGGCGCCATCATTGAGCATTTCTTGTCGCAGCTCGATCTCTCGCTGTTAAATGATGGTGCCTTCACACACTTCAGTGTGGCGCATGGCACCTACTCCGCCATTGACCTTTCAATCTGTAGCCATAGCCTCTTACCGTCTGTCCAATGGAGTGTGCATGACGACCTGTGTGGTAGTGACCATTTTCCGATCTTTTTGTCACTACCACAGCGCCACTTTTCTGGGCGCCCTAGCAGATGGGCTATGAATAAGGCTGACTGGGACTTGTTCTCCTCCACTGCCGCTTTTGAGCCTCTCTCTACCGATGACATTGATGCGGTGGTTCAATCGGTCACCACCGGCATCGTTACTGCCGCCGAATCTGCCATTCCCCATTCCTGTGGGTCCCCTCGGCGGAAGGCTGTGCCTTGGTGGTCGCCTGAGATCGCTGAAGCGATTAAAGATCGCCGGCGGGCGCTCCAGCGTCACAAGCGACACCCCTCCCTCGACCACCTTATCGCCTTCAAACGGCTGCGTGCGCGGGCCCGCCTCCTTATCCGCCAAGGCAAGAAGGAGTGCTGGGAGCGGTATGTGTCCACCATTGGCCTCCATGTCACTCCCTCGCAGGTCTGGGCCAAGATTCGACGCGTCTACGGCTATCGGCCACCTGCCAGCGTCCCTGCGCTCTCACTGAATGGAGCAGTTTTTACTGACTCCGACGTCATTGCCAATCGCTTAGCAGAGCATTTTGCTATGAGTTCCGCTTCTGCGAATTACCCCCAGGCCTTCCGCTCCATTAAAGAGCGGATGGAACGTCGGAGCCTTTCGTTTCGCACCCACCACCCAGAATCTTACAATGCTCCATTTAGTGCGTGGGAATTTCGCAGTGCCCTCGCTGCTTGCCCTGATACCGCTCCTGGGCCAGATGGCATCCACTGTCAGATGCTGAAACACCTTTCAGTGGACTGCCAGCGGCGCCTTCTCGATCTTTACAACCGTCTTTGGGTCGAGGGGGAGTTTCCGTCGCAATGGCGGGAAGGCATTGTCATCCCCGTTTTGAAACCTGGGAAGACCCCTCTGGAGGTGGACAGCTACCGTCCCATTAGCCTCACCAACGTTCTTTGCAAGTTGTTTGAACGGATGGTGAGCCGGCGCTTGCATTGGGTACTGGAGTCTCGGGGCCTTCTGGCTCCGTCTCAGGGTGGGTTCCGTAAAGGCCGCTCCGCCACCGACAATCTGGTGAGCCTGGAGTCGGCCATCCGTACTGCCTTTTCCCGCCGTCAGCACCTGGTCGCTGTTTTTTTCGACATGCGGAAGGCGTACGATACGACGTGGCGTCATCACATTCTTTCTACGCTCCATGGATGGGGTCTTCGGGGTCCTCTGCCGATTTTTATCCGCAATTTTCTGTCGTGTCGTACCTTCCGCGTGCAAGTCGCGGCCTCGTATAGTTCCTCCCACGTCCAGGAGAACGGTGTGCCACAGGGCTCTGTTTTAAGTGTCTGTCTGTTTTTAATAGCCATTAACGGGCTTGCTGCGGCCGTGGGAAATTCTGTCTCCGCTTCCCTGTATGCTGACGACTTCTGCCTTTATTACAGCTCTACTGGCATTGCAGCTGTTGAACGTCAGCTACAGGGCGCTATCCGTAGGGCGCAGTCTTGGGCTGTAGCGCATGGGTTTCAGTTTTCGGCAGCCAAGACCTGCGTTATGCATTTCTGCCGGTGCCGAACAGTCCATCCTGAGCCGCGGCTTTATCTTGCCGACGAACTCCTTGCTGTGGTGGAGACCCACAGGTTTTTGGGGGTGGTTTTCGATGCCCGGTTGACTTGGCTGCCTCATATCCGGCAGCTGAAACAGACGTGTTGGCGGCATCTAAACGCTCTGCGATGCTTGAGCAACACCCACTGGGGCGCCGACCGCTCTACACTGTTGCGGCTCTACCAGGCGTTAATCCAGTCCCGTCTGGATTATGGGTGCCTGGCATATGGCTCAGCATCCCCATCTGCGTTGCGGGTGCTGGACCCAATCCTCCACAGCGGGATACGCCTTGCCACTGGTGCTTTCCGCACCAGCCCTGTGGACAGCTTACTCGTGGAGGCAGGTGTCCCTCCCCTGCGGTTCCGACGCCAACGTTTGCTGGCCGCTTATGCTGCCCATGTTCTCAGCTCGCCCGGGCATCCCAATTATCGTCTCCTGTTCCCGCGATCGGTCGTCCATCTGCCAGATGGTCGGCCCCGGTCTGGTTGTACAATAGCGGTCCGCGTCAAGGAGCTTCTCTCTGGGCTTCAGGTTTTCACTGTTCCACCTACTTTCCGGGCTACTTTGCATACACCCCCATGGTGTGTTCGTCGCCCTTGCCTTCGGCTGGACCTGGCACAGGGCCCGAAGGACTCAGTCTCTCCAGAGGCCTTCCGCCGCCGCTTTTATTCTATCCTGGCCACGTATCAGGGCTCTGGTGTTGTCTACACTGACGGTTCGATGGTTGCTGGTCGTGTCGGGTATGCGCTCACTCTAGGGGACCGTTCCGAACAACGTTCCTTGCAGGATGGCTGCAGCGTTTACACTGCTGAATTGGTCGCCATCTTTCGTGCCCTAGAGTATATCCGCTCCTGCTCAGGTGAGTCCTTCGTTATCTGTAGCGATTCCCTGAGCGGTTTACGAGCTCTCGACCAGTGTTTCCCTCGTTCTCGTCTGGTGATGGCTATCCACGAGTCTCTGCATACTCTTGCCTGTTGCGGCCGCTCTGTGGTCTTTGTGTGGACCCCCGGTCATGTCGGTATCCCGGGTAACGAGCATGTTGACCGCCTGGCGAAAGAGGCCACCAGCAAGCCATCTCTGGACCTTGGCCTCCCAGAGACTGATTTGCGGGCAGTCTTCCGCCACAAAATCTTGGCGCTATGGGACGAGGAATGGCGCGAACTGCCATTGTCCAATAAACTCCGTGCTGTCAAGGAGACGACGGCTGTGTGGCGGTCATCCCTGCGAGCCACTCGCAGGGAATCGGTAGTTCTTTGCCGGCTCCGCATTGGCCACTCCCGGCTGACACACAGTTATTTACTGCGCCGGGAGGACCCTCCTGTATGTCGCTGCGGGGCGGCTTTGACAGTGGCCCACATTCTGTTGGCCTGCCCCCTTTTAGCTGTGGTCAGGCAGACATTTGCGCTGCCTGATACGCTCCCTGCCCTTTTAACAGACGACTCCACTATGGCTGACTTAGTTTTACGTTTTATTCGGGCAGGGGGATTTTATCATTTAATCTGAGTGTTTCTGTTTTATTTTTGTTTTGTGTCGACTCTGGCCTTTGGCCTATGATTTTACACTGATTTTTTAATGTGTTTCTAAGTGGTTGGCTTTTCCTTTTTTATTTGTATGGTCGGCCAACCACCGTTTCTCTCTATGTGGTTTTCGTTCGTTTCGTTTTGTCTTGTCTTTGTCTCAGTCTCTCCTGTTCTGTATCGTCTGTGATCTCTTCTGTTCCTCGTTTTTGTTCTCTGTGGGTGTTCTATGTCTTTGGAAAAAGGGACCGATGACCATGGCAGTCTGGTCCCTTTAATCCCCCAAACCAACCAACCTCGGAGAGTACGCTATCGAGACCGAGCTCCACTCCGCACTCAACTATAGTAAGGGTGTTGTGACATGTAGGGACTTGGTGGATATCTCCACAGACGAGTTGAAATCTGAGTGGGCTGACGAAGGTATTGTTGACGTGCAGAATATTATGAGGCGAGTCGATGGGGACCTAGTAAAATCCGACTCGTTTATTCTCACGTTCAGTTGCCCGAGACTTCCAGAGCATGTTAAAGCGGGGTTCTTACGTTTGCCAGTACGGCCATATTTCCCCAACCCAATGCGCTGCTTTAAATGTCAGCACTTTGGGCATACTACATTGGGGTGCAATGGGATAGCCACTTGCGGTAAATGTGGTCAGCCTGCCCATGAAGGAGCCGATTGTTCATCGCCTGTGAAGTGCGTGAATTGCTTTGGGAGTCACCCTGTCTGGAGCCGGGTCTGTCCCATCTATCTCGAGGAACGGAAGATACAGGAGATCAAAACATCAAAGCGCATCCCCTATGGTGAGGCCAAGAAGCTCTTTAAGGCCATGCAACCTCCTGTGTTTACTACATCTTTCGCTTCCGCCCTGAAAAAACCAGTACAAATGGCCACTGTTGCTACGCAAACAGAGGTTGCTAGTGTTAGCACTAATACCTGCGTTTGCCAGTGCACTTGTGCTGCTGCGGTTGTTTTGCAACCTGCAGCTCTCCCCGCAACGTCGGACAAGGCTGTGGTTGCTGACATTGGGGTACTTCCTGCCTCTTCCCCTATGGCGCCTTCTGCCCAGGCGAGTAAAGCTCCAACTGCTGACAAGGCTCTGCATTCTAAGCCCCCTAAGACCAAGACGCCGAAGGTGAAGATTTTGCCACCTGCGGAGACTGATAAGTGTCGGTCCGATGACGAGGCCATCGTACTGTCTGACATCTCCTGTGGGTCGTCATCGGAGCTGATGGACATTGATGTCGACCGGGGGCGCTCTTCTCGCCCCAGGAATAAATCTCCGGCCAGTACGGGCTCTCCTCCAAAACACAGAGGCAGGGTGAAAGTTCAGCCACCCTGATCACTGGCTCCCATCTTACAGTGGAACCTGAATGGGTTCAGGGCGCACGTGGCCGAACTACAACTCCTTGTACGTGAGTTCCCTTTGTGCTTATGTCTCCAAGAGACACATTTTCGGCCCACTGATGCTCCTTCTTTACGAGGCTATACCACCCCCTGCGGGTTCGGGGGTTAGAATAGGCCCGCGGTATTCCTGCCTGTCGTAAGAGGCGACTAAAAGGAGTCTCAAACGTTTCGGCCTTATGTGATGGTCCCCTCTCGGGTTTGACCTCCATCTATCTAAATTATTCCGAAGAGCGAGCCAATTGGGGAAGGGCACCTTACATGGTGCACTGTATCCTTCGTGCAATTAGACCTATAGCCGTCTTTCTCGTCGTTGCCATGGTGTCCCGCTCGTTTTCGATCTCTTGGGCGATTACCACGCTGCCCTCTGCAGTGTTTCTTTTAACTGTGACGACGACCTTGGCCATTTTTGCACCTAAGATCCAGCACGGTAGCCAGTCCGTTGTGGTGGGGTCGCCATGTACCCTCTTGGTTGTAGCCCCCTGACAACACAGGGATCGCTCTACTGATGCCTGCGCCGTTCACTCCCCACGTATGCCAAGGAGTAGATGCCCATCTCCGTGGCCCTCAGGCGAACTTTTAATCTCCAGGGTGCTTTATCATCTCTCTTAGGTGACAATGTCTCTATGGCCGATCGGGTTTTAAGTTTTCTTCGCGCAAGCGGCTTTTATAGGTCCATTTAATTTTTTTTTTTTTTTTAACATCACCCTCTTTTGAGCTCTCTCTTTTACTTAGTTTTGTGTTGTGATTCGACTCCGCCCTAAACTTTTAGGCTGGAGGTTTTAACGTGTTGCAGAGTGGCTGGCTCATCCTATTATTTTCGTGATCAGCCAGCCACAGTTCTCTGTTGTGCAGTTTTAATTCCTTCTGCCTTTGTTCTCTATGTTGTTTTTGTTGCTGTGCTCTGTTTTCCCTGTTGTCTTACAATGGACCATGGGGCTTTTCTTCCCCTGGAGTTTTTCTTTTAGTGCTTCGCTTGACTGGTGGATAGTTCCCCTGTGCTCTGTGTTTTTATGAAACAAGGGACCGATGACCTTTGTAGTTTGGTCCCTTTCATCTTTAACCCAACCAACCAACCATCTCCGTGGGGCATCAGGACTCCCGGCAATGGCCATCCTGCCAGGTGGCCTTTGCTGTGGCTGGGTGGCGCCCGTGGGGAGGGCCCTTGGTCGGAGTAGGTGGCATCAGGGCGGATGACCCGCAATGAAGCGTGGTACATCATCTCTCGCTGGTGGGCCTCCACCAGCAGTCTCTAAGCGATCGAGGTCTAACCTCAACGTGAAGAAATTGGATCAGAGATCGTTTCCCTCCCTAGCTACTCCATGGGAGGAACGACTTGCTAAAGAAGGCAGTGGAGAATATTCACCCCGGTACCTCGTGTGTACGCGGGTTGATGGAGAATCTTTCATGTCGCCCAAGCCCCAGTTTTTTGTGGAGCATTTAGAGGACAAGTTCGGGGAGGTGGAGGGCCTGTCCAAGATGCGCTCAGGTTCTGTGCTCATCAAAACGGCATCCTCTGCCCAGTCACGGAGGTTGCTCAATTGTGACAAGTTGGGGGATGTTTCAGTTACCATCACGCCGCATAAGAGTCTCAACATGGTCCAGGGTATTATATTCCACAGGGATCTTCTTCTGCAGTCCGACGATGAATTACGCGCCAACCTCGAACGACGAGGTGTTCACTTCGTCCGGCGCGTCCATCGGGGTCCGAGGGATAATCAGGTAGCCACCGGTGCCTTCATCTTGGCCTTTGAGGGTGATGTCTTACCCGAAAAGGTTAAGGTGATGGTTTACCGCTGTGATGTGAAACCATATATCCCTCCTCCGATGCGGTGTTTTAAATGCTGGAAGTTCGGGCACATGTCATCTCGCTGTACTTCCAGCATCACGTGTCGGGATTGCGGACGTCCTTCGCATCCTGATACTCCATGTGCTCCGCCTCCCATTTGTGTTAACTGTGGAGAACACCATTCCCCCTGCTCACCGGACTGTCGGATCTTCCAGAAGGAAAGGAAGATAATGGAATATAAGACCCTGGACCGCCTGACCTACACTGAGGCAAGGCGGAAATATGAGCGGCTACATCCCGTGCCCATGATATCCACCTATGCCGCTGCTGCCCAAGCAGTCCGATCCTCTCCCGTGTCGTCACGTACTGCTGCCTCTCAGCCATGTCTCAATGCACCGGCCCCCTTGGTTGTTGGGGGCACTTCGCCCACTGTTGCTCCATCTACTCCAGGAGCAACACCACCCCAACCATCGGGGACATTCGTCCCCCCTTCCCAGCCGGAGAAGCGTAGGGCTTCTTCGGCCACTCCAGCCAGGAAGGGGTCCCTTGGGGCCCTCCCTTCCCAGGCTTTGCCCAGTGTCAAAGCGGATACCCGCAAAGTTTTGAAACAACAACCGGTCGCTGGTCATAGGGCTTCACGGTCGTCGTCCGTCCCTGAGACTGACCCAGTGGGGCCCTCCCAGCCAGACCCTCCCAAGGCACAGCGTGCGAAGCCGTTGAAGAAAAAGGCTCCCAAGCAACCTGACATTGCGGTGGCACCTGTCCCACCGCCACCCTCAAACTCTGCGTCTGAGGACGAGGTGGAGATCCTGGCGTCCGCTGAGGACCTCGATCTCGCCAGTCCCTCCGGCGCCATGGAAAGCACTGGCGCAGGTGCTCACTTGGAGGCAGCAGGTGACCCAGCGGCGTAATCTGCCTTCCCAGTCCCGTCACGCCTTTCCCAGCCATGGACAACACCATCCTCCAGTGGAACTGCAGCGGTTTCTTCCCCCATCTAGCTGAGCTCCGTCAACTTCTCAGCCTTCACCCTTTCTTTTGCATTGCTCTCCAGGAAACTTGGTTTCCAGCAATGCGAACCCCCGCCCTCCGTGGCTATCGGGGTTATTATAAGAACCGAGCAGCTTATGAAAGGGTGTCTGGTGGCGTCTGCATATATGTCCTTCACACTCTGCACAGCGAGTCTGTCCCTCTCCAGACGCCTTTAGAGGCTGTCGCTGTACGCGTGTGGACGCCACAGGTTGTTACCGTCTGCAGTCTTTACGTTCCACCGGATGGTGATGTCTCGCAGCATGTCCTGGCTGCACTGGTCGCCCAATTGCCGCCACCTTTCTTGCTATTGGGCGACTTCAACGCTCATAACCCTCTGTGGGGTGGGTCAGTGGCAACAGGTCGAGGCACCATCGTTGAGCATTTATTGTCGCAGCTCGATCTCTCGCTGTTAAATGATGGTGCCTTCACACACTTCAGTGTGGCGCATGGCACCTACTCCGCCATTGACCTTTCAATCTGTAGCCATAGCCTCTTACCGTCTGTCCAATGGAGTGTGCATGACGACCTGTGTGGTAGTGACCACTTTCCGATCTTTTTGTCACTACCACAGCGCCGCTCTTCTGGGCGCCCTAGCAGATGGGCTATGAATAAGGCTGACTGGGACTTGTTCTCCTCCACTGCCGCTTTTGAGCCTCTCTCTACCGATGACATTGATGCGGTGGTTCAATCGGTCACCACCGGCATCGTTACTGCCGCCGAATCTGCCATTCCCCATTCCTGTGGGTCCCCTCGGCGGAAGGCTGTGCCTTGGTGGTCGCCTGAGATCGCTGAAGCGATTACAGATCGCCGGCGGGCGCTCCAGCGTCACAAGCGACATCCCTCCCTCGACCACCTTATCGCCTTCAAACGGCTGCGTGCGCGGGCCCGCCTCCTTATCCGCCAAGGCAAGAAGGAGTGCTGGGAGCGGTATGTGTCCACAATTGGCCTCCATGTCACTCCATCGCAGGTCTGGGCCAGGATTCGACGCGTCTACGGCTATCGGCCACCTGTCAGCGTCCCTGCGCTCTCACTGAATGGAGCAGTTTGTACTGACTCCGACGTCATTGCAAATCGCTTAGCAGAGCATTTTGCTCTGAGTTCCGCTTCTGCGAATTACCCCCAGGCCTTCCGCTCCATTAAAGAGCGGATGGAACGTCGGAGCCTTTCGTTTCGCACCACCCACCCGGAATCTTACAATGCTCCATTTAGTGAGTGGGAATTTCGCAGTGCCCTCGCTGCTTGCCCTGATACCGCTCCTGGGCCAGATGGCATCCACTGTCAGATGCTGAAACACCTTTCAGTGGACTGCCAGCG
This sequence comes from Schistocerca americana, assembly GCF_021461395.2. Classification (NCBI taxonomy): domain Eukaryota; kingdom Metazoa; phylum Arthropoda; class Insecta; order Orthoptera; family Acrididae; genus Schistocerca; species Schistocerca americana. The sequence continues at coordinate 288,187,225 of NC_060124.1, forward strand.
GCGCCTTCTCGATCTTTACAACCGTCTTTGGGTCGAGGGGGAGTTTCCGTCGCAATGGCGGGAAGGCATTGTCATCCCCGTTTTGAAGCCTGGAAAGAACCCTCTGGAGGTGGACAGCTACCGTCCCATTAGCCTCACCAACGTTCTTTGCAAGTTGCTTGAACGGATGGTGAGCCGGCGCTTGAATTGGGTACTGGAGTCTCGGGGCCTTCTGGCTCCATCTCAGGGTGGGTTCCGTAAAGGCCGCTCCGCCGCCGACAATCTGGTGAGCCTGGAGTCGGCCATCCGTACTGCCTTTTCCCGCCGTCAGCACCTGGTCGCTGTCTTTTTCGACATGCGGAAGGCGTACGATACGACGTGGCGTCATCACATTCTTTCTACGCTTCATGGATGGGGTCTTCGGGGTCTTCTGCCGATTTTTATCCGCAATTTTCTGTCGTGTCGTACCTTCCGCGTGCAAGTCGCGGCCTCATATAGTTCCTCCCACGTCCAGGAGAACGGTGTGCCACAGGGTTCCGTTTTAAGTGTCTGTCTGTTTTTAATAGCCATTAACGGTCTTGCTGCGGCCGTGGGAAACTCTGTCTCCGCTTCCCTGTATGCTGACGACTTCTGCCTTTATTACAGCTCTCCCGGCATTGCAGCTGTTGAACGTCAGCTACAGGGCGCTATCCGTAGGGCACAGTCTTGGGCTGTAGCGCATGGGTTTCAGTTTTCGGCAGCCAAGACCTGCGTTATGCATTTCTGCCGGCGACGTACTGTCCACCCGGAGCCGCAGCTTTCTCTTAACGGCGAACTTCTTTCGGTGGTGGAATCGCACAGGTTTTTGGGGGTGGTTTTTGATGCCCGGTTGACTTGGCTGCCTCATATCCGGCAGTTCAAACAGACGTGTTGGCGGCATCTCAATGCACTACGAATTTTGAGCCACACCCGCTGGGGAGCCGACCGCTCTACCCTGTTACGGCTCTACCAGGCGTTAATCCAGTCCCGTCTGGATTATGGGTGCCTGGCATATGGCTCAGCATCCCCGTCTGCGTTGCGGGTGCTGGACCCAATTCTCCACAGCGGGATACGCCTTGCCACTGGTGCTTTCCGCACCAGCCCTGTGGACAGCTTACTCGTGGAGGCAGGTGTCCCTCCACTGCGGTTCCGACGCCAACGTTTGCTAGCCGCTTATGCTGCCCATGTTCTAAGCTCGCCCGGGCATCCTAACTATCGTCTCCTGTTCCCGCCGTCAGTCGTCCGTCTGCCGGAACGTCGGCCCCGGTCGGGTTGTCCGATCGCCATACGCGTCAAGGAGGTTCTCTGCGGGCTTGGGTTTTTCCCTGTTCCGCCTCCTTTCCAGGCGCCTCTGCGTACACCCCCGTGGTGTGTTCCTCGCCCTTGCCTTCGGCTCGACTTGGCACAGGGCTCGAAGGACTCGGTCCCTCCAGAGGCCTTCCGCCGCCGCTTTTATTCCATCCTGGCCACGTATCAGGGCTCTGGCATTGTTTACACCGACGGCTCGATGGTTGCTGGTCGAGTCGGTTATGCGCTCACTCTAGGGGAACATTTCGAACAACGTTCCTTGCCGGCTGGCTGCAGCGTTTACACTGCTGAGCTGGTCGCCATCTTTCGAGCCCTAGAGTATATCCGCTCCTGCTCAGGTGAGTCCTTCGTCATCTGTAGCGATTCCCTGAGCAGTTTACGAGCACTTGACCAGTGTTTTCCTCATTCTCGTTTGGTGATGGCTATCCACGAGTCTCTGCATACTCTCGCCTGTTGCGGCCGCTCTGTGGTCTTTGTGTGGACCCCCGGTCATGTCGGTATCCCGGGTAACGAACATGTTGCCCGCCTGGCGAAAGAGGCCACCAGTAAGCCATCTCTGGACGTTGGCCTCCCAGAGACTGATTTGCGGGCAGTCTTCCGCCGCAAAATCTTGGCGCTATGGGACGATGAATGGCGCGAACTGCCAATGCGCAATAAACTCCGTGCTGTCAAGGAGACGACGGCTGTGTGGCGGTCATCCCTGCGAGCCACTCGCAGGGACTCAGTAGTTCTTTGCCGGCTCCGCATTGGCCACTCCCGGCTGACACACAGTTATTTACTGCGCCGGGAGGACCCTCCTCTCTGTCGCTGTGGGGCAGCTTTGACAGTGGCCCACATTTTGCTGGCCTGCCCCCTTTTAGCAGTGGTCAGGCAGACATTTGCGCTGCCTGCTACGCTCCCTGCCCTTTTAACAGACGACTCCACTATGGCTGACTTAGTTTTACGTTTTCTTCGGGCAGGGGGATTTTATCATTTACTCTGAGTGTTTCTGTTTTATTTTATTGTTTTGTGTTGACTCTGGCCTTTGGCCTATGATTTTCCACTGGTTTTTTAATGTGTTTCTAAGTGGTTGGCTTTTCCTTATTTATTTCTATGGTCGGCCAACCACCGTCACACTCTGTGTGGTTTTAGTTCGTTTTGTCTTGTCCTTGTCTCAGTATCTCTTGTTCTGTATCGTCTGTGATCTCTTCTGTTCCTCTTTTTTTATTCTCTGTGGGTGTTCTTTGTCTTTGGAAAAAGGGACCGATGACCATGGCAGTCTGGTCCCTTTAATCCCCCAAACCAACCAACCAACCGAGGCTATACCGTCTATCGGAAAGATGGTCTGACGGGGGAAAGGGCAAAGGGTGGTGTTGCGGTTTTTGTCCGTGACATGCACCCCTCATCTGAGCTCCCTCTCGTTACAGACTTGCAAGCAGTTGCAGTTGACCTTCTTGTGGGTCGGAGGCTCACAGTCTGTTCACTTTACTTACCTCCTCAGGATGCGATAGACTCTGAGGCTCTCTCAGACCTTATTGGCCAACTTCCCCGCCCATTTCTTCTTCTGGGGGACTTCAATGCTTATAATGTCTTATGGGGCTCTTCGACTACTTGCCCCAGGGGTCGCATTCTGGAACGCCTCATGGTGTCTGAAGAACTGTGCATCCTCAACTCTGGTGCCCCCACTCATTTCTGTACTGCTTCTGGGTCGTCGTCAGCTATTGACCTTTCCTTTTGCTCTCCAGCACTAGCGGATTCTGCTCTATGGGAGGTTGATGCTGACCTCCATTCTAGTGACCACTTCCCCCTTTGGATTCGCCTCCTGGATGAGGCTATGGCATTTCCGGTACCGCCCCGGTGGCACCTCTGCAGGGCTGACTGGACACTTTTTAGCCACCTGGCCGTTTTGGAACACCGTGACAGCGTCCACGAATGGGTAGACCATGTTACAGCTGTGATCTCCCATGCTGCTGAATTGTCAATCCCACGGTCATCCGGTCATCCCACGAGGCGTCCTGTGCCTTGGTGGACCCCTGAGTGCCGCTCAACCATCCGAGCCCGCCGTGCCGCTCTGCGCCGCTTCAAGTGCCGTCCCACAGCTGACAATCTTGCAACCTTTCGGGTGGCAAGGGCTAAAGCGCGACGCGTGATTAAAGAGAGCAAACGGCGGTCATGGCAATCGTTCTTGAACTCCATCTCCCGCTCCACTAGTTCTACGAAAGTATGGGAAGCCATCAGGAGGATTTCCGGGAAACTCGGCCAGCTACCTGTCACGGCCTTGCTGCATCAGGGAAGTCTCCTCACGGCGCCGAGAGACATTGCCCAGACACTGGCAATGCATTTTGCGGAATCTACCGCCACTATTAACTGTGATCCAGATTTCTGCCGCTACCACACTGCCATCGAGAGGGGTCACTTGGACTTCCGGTCTCCTAATTCTGAACCCTACGCCCCCAGGGGCTCAGCATTCGTTTGCTGGGTACGGGCTTGGCGACCCCGGGGTTCCTGAGCTGGGGACTGGTAAGCGCCGCCAGTCCCCTGTCACCGTAACCTCTAAGCATACTTCAACGACCACCGTGCGGCGCGGCGGTGGAATGTTGTGTGTCTCAGGGAATGGGGATCTTGGCTTGACCGCCCGGATCGCGAGGATGGAATAAACCTCTATAAAAAACCCCTCAATCTCAAGGTGTGCTGCGCGCTGATGAGATGCATGGCTGTTGAGGTGGAACAGTCGGTAGCGGGCAACCTCTGGGGAACCTGCCGCACCTCAGTTGTATAAGGCTTACCTAGGCACGCGGGGCTCTGTCTAGGTGGACTTCTAGTTCCCTAGCTGCTCGTGGGACCGAGATGGATCCTTCGAAATTCTCTTTTCCTCCTCCCAGCGGAAAGGGTGGGCCGCTGGAAGGTTCTAACACCCAGTCTCTTAAGAGGGCCCGTGCAGTCAGTCCCCCTGACTCCGGCGCTTCTTTAAAAAGTCCAGTCTTAGGTAACAGAATGCATTCTGGTAATCCGAATGTGTTTCTCATTGTGAAACGGAAGGAGGGTAGTTTCGAGAAGGTTTCGCCCTTCTACATACAAAAGGGATTGGAGGGAATCTGTGGCTCCTTAAAATCGGTGAAGCGCTTACGTAATGGGACCTTGCTAGTGGAAACTTCCACTTCCCAGCAAGCAACTAACCTCCAATCTGCTAAATGCCTTGGAGAGTATGCCATAGACACCGAACTGCACAGCACCTTGAACTATAGCAAAGGTGTTGTGACATGCCGGGATCTAGCTGATATTCCCAAGGAAGAACTGCAACGTGAGTGGGCTCCGGAAGGTATCGTTGATGTCCAACACATCATGAAGAGGGTTGATGGCACTCTTGTCAAATCCGACTCCTTTATTCTGACCTTCAGTAGCACAACACTTCCTGAACATGTTAAAGCTGGCTTCCTTCGCCTTAGTGTGAGGCCTTATTTCCCGGCCCCAATGCGCTGTTTCAAATGCCAGCGTTTTGGGCATACCACCTTAGGCTGTAAAGGCGAAGCGACTTGTGGAAACTGTGGTCAGGCTGCTCATGAAGGAGTTGGTTGCTCGTCTCCGGCTAAATGTATTAATTGCTCTGGGAACCACCCTGTTTGGAGTAGGGACTGCCGCATATTTTTAGAGGAACGCAAGGTCCAGGAAATCAAAACAACCAAGCGTATCCCCTATGGTGAGGCCAAGAAGATTTATAAGTCGATGCAACCTCCCACATTTGCTACGTCTTTTGCATCCCTGGTACAGAAGCCTACTCCAAAGGTCGATGCCTCAACGCAGACTGAGGTGGTGAGTGTTGGCACTAACACCTGTAGCTGCCAGTGCACTTGCAACGCAGCCAGTGTTCCAGAGCCAGTAGCCGCTACTCGAACGGCAGACAAAGGTACAGTGGCGGACTTGGTCCAGCCCCTCGCGCCTCCAACAGCTGAGGTTGTCCCCAAGCCCAGTGCGCCACTTACCACTCCCACATCCGCTCCCCCAAAGTCCACCAAGCCACAGAAAGCTACTGTGCAGCAGCAACAGCGGGTCAAATCCCGTGGTAAACCATCTGACCATGCGGATGTTGTTTTACGCGAGGCTTCATCTGACTCTTCCCCAGAGTTGATGGAGTACGATGTATGTGTGGGGCAATCATCTCGCCCCACGCCTGCCCCTCCACCTGCTGCGGTCTCCCCGCCCCGTCGGAGAGACAGGATGAAGGTGCTACCCCCAACATAGATGGCTCCCATACTCCAGTGGAACTTGCAAGGGTTCAGGACGCATGTGGAGGAACTTCGTCTACTTTCTCAGGGTCGACCATTGTGTCTCTGTCTCCAGGAGACGTATTTCCATCCATCATACTCCCCTGAGATACGAGGCTATACACTCCACAAAAAGGACGACCTGCGTGGAGAGAGAGCTAGAGGAGGCGTAGGTATTTTCGTCAGGACGGACTACGATTCCTCGCCTCTCTCACTTACGACGACTCTACAGGCCGTCGCTGTGTCCGTGCACGTGCGTCATCCATTGACTGTATGTTCACTTTACTTGCCCCCACATGATGCTCTTGATGAAGCGGCCCTCACCGACCTTCTTACACAGCTCCCCCAGCCATTCATTATTTGTGGTGATTTTAATGCCCACAATGTGCTTTGGGGCTCTGCAATTACCTGCCCCAGGGGTAGAGCAATTGAGAGGCTTCTCCTGTCATCCTGTGCCTACTTGCTCAATGGAGGACAGAGTACTCATTTCTGCACGGCGACTGGGTCGTTCTCTGCCATTGATCTCTCGCTTTGCTCTCCAGCTCTTGCCGCTAGTGCTCACTGGGAAGTGGTCGCTGACTTGCACGGCAGTGATCATTTCCCAATCTGGATTCACCTGCCAGATGGCGTGGGCCCCGACAGGAGACCACCACGATGGGTGCTCAGTGGAGCTGACTGGACACTTTATAGCCAGTTGGCCCAATTCGAACACTGTGCGAATGTTGAGGTGTGGGTGGCTCATATTACCAAAACGGTCCTCCATGCCGCTGCGGCATCCATTCCACAGTCCACAGGTCACCGGAAAAGGCCACCTGTGCCTTGGTGGAGTGACGAATGCCGCTCTGCAATCAGGACCAGGCGTGCGGCTCTGCGGCGGTTCAAGTGTCGGCCGACTGCTGAGAATCTTGCTGCCTTTCGGGTGGCGAGGGCGAGATGTCGCCGCATTATTCGTGAGAGCAAGAAGAGGTCGTGGCAAAAGTTCCTGAACACCGTTAATCGTTCCACCAAGAGTTCCATTGTGTGGGAGACCATTAGGAGAATTTCTGGCAGAGGAGGGAGGTGCCCCATAGCTGCTGTACTGAATAACGGCACTCTCCACACAGATCCGCGGGACATTGCCCAGACTATGGCAGCCTATTTTGCGACAGTTACTGCCACAACCAGTCAGGATCCCGGTTTCCAGCGCCATAGAGCGGTTGCTGAGAGGTGTAGTCTGAACTTCCAGCCCACCTCTCATGAAGTTTACAACTGCCCTTTTTCTATGTGGGAGCTGGATTCTGCATTGTCTGGAGCTCGTGATACTTCCCCTGGTCACGACAGGATCCATTACAGTATGCTATGGCACCTCACAATGCGCAACAAAGAAATCCTCCTCGCACTTTTTAATGCCATTTGGGCGTCGGGTCACTTTCCTGACGCGTGGCGTGAGGCAGTTTTAATCCCTTTTTTAAAACCTGGGAAAGACCGCTCGAGCCCAAGTAGCTACCGTAGTATTGCCCTCACTAGTTGCATAGGGAAGACCTTGGAGCGGATGGTCAACCGCCGCCTTGTCTGGATGTTAGAATCCCGGCAACTACTTAGTCGCTTTCAGTGTGGGTTCAGGAGGTTTCGTTCCACCTTCGATAACCTTGCCCTCCTGGAGGCGGCTATCCAACAAGCTTTCCTACGCCGTCATCACCTTATAGGTGTATTTTTCGACATCGAGAAGGCCTACGATACCACTTGGCGGCGTCTCATCCTGGAGCAGCTTCACGAATGGGGTTTTCGTGGTTGTCTTCCTCTTTTTATTCAGTCTTTCCTCTCGCCACG